>NW_023476600.1:0-2982 GCF_013731165.1 Rhagoletis pomonella
TCTAGATGAAACTGGTACAACATCGGTGTCAATGATGTTCCATGAAACTTTCAAAACTTTCTGATCCAAATCAGAAAGCGGAGCTGTTAACATTGGAGCATTTCCTGTTGCCACCATTTGCTTCCTGCGCTCTCTTGCGTTGACGGAAGTCCGGCTTTTCAAATCGCGTCAAACCTATTAAAAAAATTGCAATTATTGTGTTTTGCAGATATCATCTACTATGTGATCTACTATAACTTACTACTTTCCACTGACCTGCAGACTTTTCAGCACCATTTGTGCCATTTAGCAACATTGCTAACTCTTCCTATTTCCGGGAAGCTTCTTGCCGGCCATGAGTCGCTGTGAACTTGCCCTCCGCGAGGCCCTTATTGCCAAGGAAAAAGTCCAGTAGTAGGTCTAGAGCTTCTGCTTTTTTTACATAATATATTCACACACAATGGTCCCGACAATAATAATACGCGTAACAATAACCAAATTTTCTTTTAAATATTAAGTGTCAAACGTCAATATTGCCATATTTGTCTTTGCAATTAACGAAAATTGTCGTAAACTTCTTTACCGACATGCCTAACGAATTATGTGGTTGATTGTGTTTTTCAGAATAGCCTATTCACTACTGCAAGCTATAAACGTCGCACATTATCATAACGATTATCGGTCGGTAGGAAAAATGGGAATCGCACTACTGATGTAAAGCTTAGCTACGTATAACGACAGTTTCCTTTGTTAAACAAAAATAAAGTGGCGTTCAGCTTAGCTACGTAAACCTTTGTTAACCAATAAAAATTTAATGGATTTACTAATCTTTCTACTTGTGATATATGTATTTAAATTAAACATGTGAATTATGGTTGAAAAATTTTAGCCGTTTTTTTGTCCAATTTAGCCGGTCGGCCCAAAAAGTTCTGGCAACGCTGCCATGCATGTATATCTATATAAACAACACGTAAAAAGTCTAAGTTCGGGCGAAGCCGAACATTAGATACCCAGCGCAATTATTAAATATAGTTTTTTTCACCTTTCCGAAAGCTACTACTACATGGTAAGCAGGGGTGCTTTTATCCCCAGTAATTTTAGTCCGATTACAATAATTTTCAGCGTTTTGCTCTTATGTGGCAGGCACAATAGTCATTCCGAGTTTGGTACAAATTGCTCGAACGGTTACCGAGATGCCCATATGTGTTCATAAGTGGGCGGTGCCACGTCCATTTTCCAAAATTTTAATTTGTGCTAAAGAATTATTGCAAACATCATTTTTGAATAAATTAGCTTCGGTATTTACTGATTTATCAAAGATTTCGTATTTCTCAAAATTACCGTTATATTGGATGTAGGCGTAGTTATTGTTCGATTTTGCCCATTTTCAATACTGTCCGTCCTACGCTGAAAAGAAGTACACATACCGTTTCGTTAAGATATCTAATTTTTTCTCGAGTTATGCAGACCCAGTGCACAGACGGACGGACGGACGGACAGACAGTCACCGCTTAATCGATTTCATTTTTCATTGAGATCATTTATGTATACCTTTGTCTCGCTCGGGTATAAAAATGAAATGTCTTTCGTATGACCTCGATGCCTGACCAAACGGCTGAACCGATTTCAATTCTGTAAAGAGTTCATTTTTTGGATCTTCTGTGTGGAAGGTTTTTCGATTAAAAATAATTCAGCACTTTTTGTTGTTGTTGCCAAAAAATTAAGAATGCTGAGACGTCACGATCTAACGATTTAATAGAGTTGTCCGTATATCGTATGCCCCGAAACGGCTGGATTTGGTTCATATTTGGAACATATGTCAGCACCTTGAAGGGAAATATTCCGACTAAAAACTGCACTTAGTTGCAGATTTGGCTCATATTTAGAAAATTTGTTAGCCAAATGAGAAGGAATGCTTGGACTAAAAAATTACACGATAGGAGGCGCTTGGATCGGGATATCCCTAACGTTCTTATACAGTGGGAGAATGATGGATATCTAAGCATATACATATGTCACAGTAAAATGTTGAATCCCCTTTTTTGAGGGCACCAATATATCCCTTAAACCAACTACGCTGTGGATTTGAAACTTGGCACGGATGCAATACCCTACTTATGGCAAAAACTGGAAGGAAAAGGGGGGCGTGGCGCCTCCCATACAAACTGAACATCTATCGCTTATCTCTGCAACCACTTATGCTAACGTCCTGAAATTTGACACATATGTTATCAATAACGTACTTATGGCGAAAATTGGTACATATGTTGTCAATGTCTTACTTTCAGCGAAAAGTGGCAGGTATTGGAAAAGGGGGCGTGGCACATCCCATACAAACTGAAATTCTCATATAGCTTATGGCTGGAACCGCTTAAGGTAACGTTCGGAAATTTGGGACAGCTATATACGTTATTAATACCGTGCTCACGACGGAAAGTCCCAGGTATTGGAAAAGGGGGGCGTGGTACCTCCCATACAAACTGAACTTTACATAACGCTTATCCCTGGAACTGCTTAAGCTAACGTCCTGAAATTTGATACAGCTAAATGTGTTATCAACACCGTACTTAGGACGGAAATTGGCAGATATTGTAAGAGGGGCGTGGCACCCCCATACAAACTGAGGTTTTCATATCGCTTATCTCTGGAGCCGCTTATGCTAACGCCCTAAAATTTTACGTAGCTACGTACGTTGTCAATAGCGTACTTACGTACTTGCTCTCTCCATTAGCAGCTATGGCAGGGGCTCTGTCAGTTTCATCGCAAGCGAAATGCTCATCGCAGGGAAATTGTATTACTTGGCCATGTCATCGCAAAAGATTTCATTTCAAAAAGTGCTTACAACACATGACGGAAATTATTGTATTCGCAAAAATGGCATACTCCACGTTGTTTTGAGCATGTATATTATAGAGAAACACAACTTCATCAAAATTTAAAGTTGAAACAAGCTGTGAAACTAACTAACTTGCGATGAACGGTCTACACAAGCGATTCATCGCC
>NW_023476601.1:0-2982 GCF_013731165.1 Rhagoletis pomonella
AAAATAATATTATTAAATTCTTTTGACTTAAAAATGTTTCTAATTTTTTGTAGGATATGTATGTATGTATATATTAGTGCTAGTATTTTTCCAAAACAATTTTGTTTTATTTTAAAATTTTTAAACTTTGTGAAGAGTTTCCTTTTTTTCAACAGTATTATCTAATTTTTTTTGTACTTGTAACACAAATTTTTAAATTTATTTATTTATTTTATTTTTTATTTAAATGGATTTTCATTACTAAATACATATGTATGCAAATACATGCTTTCAGGTTTTAAAATTAATTTTTTTTTGCAATGAACGATTAAAAAAATCCACTAAAAAGTGGAAGGAATATATTGCTTACATACCTCACTTATGTATCTCCCCCTTTTTCTCCCTCACGCTATGGCTTTCAATACAATTTTTTCTATTTACATTTACTAATGTTTAAAGCGAGCGCCATTTGCGCAATTTGTATGGCCTTTTGCTCACCATGAGCACGCAGATAATCACCCACAACAAAATAAGAAAAAACAGAAAACACTCACTAAGCAATAAAGAGCTATAAATACTTTGAATGAGGCAAATCATTAAGAAAAAACGCAAGTCAAACAAAAGAAATTTTCAAGTCGTACGCATATCTGCGCTGAATGGCCAACCACCCAACCGTCCAACCGGTAATATACAACCGGAAACATGCAAAATGACGGCATTTGAGACATAATTTTAGTCTTCTGTGCCAATTGAAGCGTCAAATGGGTCGTTGATGCCCACGCATTGTGCAATCAGCACACAAAAAGCTTATGAATAAATTAGTGTGGCCAGCAGCAAAAAAAAAACAAAAAAAAAACAGAACAAAAAAACCAATTCATGAATATTTCTTGTATGCCTATTGAAACGAAAATTCCTATGAGTGAACTGTTGCCGATTGGCAGTCAACTTGAAAGCATTTAAATAAAATTGATGTAAGCGAAATTTGCATGCTTGAGCAAGTAAAAGGCAGAAAATATTAAGTTTTTGCGAATTTTGGTTTCTAAATTCAATGAAAATTCTTGAAAGCATAACACGGGTGTGGTAGAACTTTTTCTCCGCAGCTCACGCTGTAGTCACCCTAAACGAAAAAGCCAATTTCCCCCTTTCTACTTTATTTTCCTTCCTTTATGAGCTACAAATAGCGTACTCAGTTTCCTTCTGCTTTCATCTTTGATTAATGTACACTCACCAGAATATGTTTCCGTACAGTATACAATGTTTTTCGTAATAAATTTTTTCGTTAATTTTTAATAAAAAAAATAGTTTATTCTGCATATGGCATATAATAATGGCATATATATATATATAATATATAATGGCATATAAATTAAAGGTTCAAAGTTTTTACAAAATTTAGGGAAATTCGACAAATTTTCACCAAAATTTTCAACTTTTAAACAAAATTGCTAAAGTACAAGTTTTAAGTAGCTATAATCCACCGTTGATTTTCAAGAATTTTTTTTTTGCTGATGATGTTGCTCATTTGCTCCATATAACGGATGTGTGATAGTTTTTTTTTTTGTATGGGAAAAAATACCAAAGAGGGCCAGTAAAAAAATTCTCAAAAATCAACGGTAGATTATAGCCACTTAAAACTTGCGCTTTCTTATACTGAAATTGAGTGGGCTTCAAAAATGCATACTCAAAAAAATTTTTTTTTTTTAATTTGTCAAATTTTCCTAAATTTTTTAAAAACTTGGAATCATTAATTTATATATAATTTGATGCAGAATGAACTATGTATATTTCTATTAAAACTTAAAGTAAAAAATTTATTACGAAAAACATTTCAAATATAAGAAAAAACACTGTACGAAAATATATTCTGGTGAGTGTATGTATCTATGAATTTGTGTCTCCTTCCTCGGCAACCATTAGCAACCGCAATTACCCCGATTCTTCAAATTTCAATTCGATTCAACCATCCTTTTGTGGTAATTTCAAAAAAGAGTTTGCGGTAATTTATTTACCTACCGCCATGCACAACATAACAAAATTTGGTTTGCCAAAGAATTTCGCTGCAACTATTGGAGCTCATGGAATTTTTGATTAGAGTGCTTAAGTAGATAAATAAGTATAACAAATGATAAATGTGTATGCATAAGTAAGCAGTGTTGTGTGTATCTATGTGTGCATGTATGTATGTATGAATTGCACTCACAAGCTGCTGCCAAAGTGATTTTATTATCAAAACACACTGAACTATACAGCATTTAAAACGATCGTACTAGTATTTTTCTTTGTTATCGAAACTACTATCGACATATGTGTCGATATACTTATCGATAACAATTAGAGAACAGTTATCGATAATGTGTCAGGCATATTTATCGACAATGTTATCAATACATTTATTGGTGCGCAATCGATTTATTGATATAGGAATTAGTTCATCTACAATTTGATGATCTATTGAATACATTCATCGATATTTTATTGATTTACCGATATATTGCTGATATATTTATCGATACCACCATTGAAAAGAATTATCGTTAAGTTTATTACTAGTCTAGTCTAGACTAGAATCTAGTCTAGTTATCGAAATATCTTTCGCAGCAAATACCATCACCAGTACTTATTTATATCACTGTGGGTATCTTTTTTATAGATAAATATATAGAGTTATTGCTATATTAGCCCAAATTCTTATAGATATATTCATCGATATAAAATCAGTGCCATTTAATGTAGTTATCCTTATGGTTACTTAAAAAAAATCATAACAGTTATCATATTTTTGTCCGACTTCTGTTTTCACTGAGGCTCAAGATATTTTGAGGCTTTCAAGGAAGGAACATTTCAGTTAGGTTCATTACTGAGTCCATAACTAAAAAATCAAGAACAAATGCGCCTAAAATTATGTAAGCCTTTTTAATTTAAATAGCAGTGCGAAGTGGAGGAAGAGTGTTTTTAATTATTACGTTGTTTCAAGTTTGCGCTTTACCAAAATTAAATAGATCC
>NW_023476602.1:0-2982 GCF_013731165.1 Rhagoletis pomonella
TGTGGCGAATACTGCGGCAACACAAAGCGAACAACGAGAAATAGGCAGAATGTTCGAGGAATGACGTAGAATGTTCCACAAAGAGAAACGTCAAGTTGGATGAACACTGCGAACAGCGAGAGAAAGAGAATGAGCGATAAACTTCAGAACGTTCTAGAGTTGCCATAAGTGTGAGTGCAGGTATATAAGAGCCACGACACAGCGGAGTTGGGACAGTTACAAGTCAGCAAGCTACAAGTAAAGTGAGCGGAGAATCGAGTTGCGAATAAGCAAGCTATAAGTTTAATTGTGTTAACAAGTAGTATAGCGTTGTTATTGCTTTAACAAGTATTGTAAAGTGTTTTTACTGTATTAGCAAGTATTGTAAATTGTTTGTTGTACAATAAAGTTAATTGTACTACAATTCGGTCATCGTTAGCATTTATTTAACAATCCAGCGATACGAGCCCGAGTATATTTGGGTAATCCCTCAAGGTTTCGAGGATAATCGTAACAATTGGTGTCAGAAGTGGGATTGTTAAATAAATCCCGAAGGATAAACTACTGAAAATGGCAAAAATTCAGGATCTAAAGATTGAGGAACTCAAGCAGGAGTTGGAGAAACGAAATTTAGCAACCTCCGGAAGAAAAGTGGAGTTGCTATCACGGTTGCGAGAGGCTATGGAAAAGGAAGGCATCGACGTTGACAAACACGACTTCCATCGTGAGGACGACGAGGCATCCTTGAAGGACAAAGACAAGGAAGAGGTTGCTGGTTCATCGGATGATGTGGAACAGACATCAGCGAAGCTTGAAGAGCAGGGAAAGGCTCCTTGTGCGTCAACGGCTATAGACATGAACATGTTATTGGGTGCCATATCACAGATTTCATCCCAGCTGCAAGTGCAGGAAACACGCATGTCCTCGCAGCTGGAAGCACAGAAAACGTACATGTCATCGCAGCTAGATGAAAAGATTACTCAGCTACAAGAGAATTTATTTAAAGATAACGCGGAACTCAGAGAGAGACAGGATAAAATCGAGGAACGACAAGATAAAATCGAAGAGCTAATTCAGGAGAAAGTCGAGGCTAAGGTAGAAGAGCTGGAAAATCGCTGCCAGAAATCCAATGAGACTCTACAGGAATTCGCCTCCGAGGTTGAAAGGTTGGCTCATTTGGCAATTGGAGATGCATCTGGTGAGCACCTCGAAAGAGTAAAAATCCAGAGGTTCATCAACGGAATGCGGGACGTGTATACCAAGCGCGAGACGTATGCAAATCCAAAGCCAACATTTGCTGAAACGGTCTCGTATGCTCAGACACGTGAAACGGCAGCGCTCCTAAGTAGACCAGCCTACAAAGCCCATCGAGTAGAAGTGGAAACACCTGACGTGATGAACGAGATCCTGAAAACACTCAAGTCGATGGCAGGGAAGAATACTCCTGGTACAACCGAGAGGAAGGATGGTGCTAGAAAATGTTTTAGCTGCGGAAAACCAGGCCACTTCGCACGCGAATGTAAGACGGGTTCCAACAGGTCAAACAGTTCAGCAGTACGTAAACGCAGGACTGAGGATGACGAGCCCAACTCCGACCAGTCGTTAAACTGAAACGAGTCAGCAGGAAGGGCCGCGTGCTGGCTCCAGAAGTTGAAGGGCCCATAATCTCCGTCTCCCAAATTGGCCGGAATGCGAGCAACCTCACTATTGGTGGATGTGTGAATGGGCAGGAGCGAGTGCTGACAGTGGATACTGGAGCGTCACATTCCATTATTCGACCTGATGTGACTACTTTTTATGTGAAGCCACTACCTGGAGCAAAGCTGCAGACTGCAACTGGTGAGCGAACCCAAGTGTTAGGAGAAGTACTATGCGAGGTAATAATCGACGGGTTGGCCTCGTACACGAAGTTTATTGTCGCAGACATTGTGGATGAAGTCATCATCGGCGTGGATTTCCTACTTGGGCAAGGCATGAAGATTGACCTCCAGGGAATGATCCTAACCTATGGCGACAGGAAAGTGCCACTTAGGGTTGGTTACGACAACCAGTGCTTCAGCAGACGGTTGGTCTTAGAGGAAGTGCCGAAGATTCCACCAGAAACGGAAGCGGTTAGTTGGGCGGAGGTTGGCAGTGATGGAAACGGAGTGGTTTCGTCAGGAGAAGGAAGCGGTTCACCGATACAGGAAAAGCGTGACGGTTCCGCTAGCTCAGTGAAGAAAAGGTCGCAACAAGGTAGTGGTCATGGCGAGCCAGGCAGTGTATCCGGCAGGAGGAAGGCCACTGAACCACGTTGCAATGGTGATACGCCGGTGGCCGGAAATGGAAGCGGCTGTGGTAGCAGTAGGCGCGGTTTGAAGTGTCCTGAAAAAGGTGGTCGGCAAAAGCGAGCAGTTAAGCCGGAAGCCAAGGGTGAGATTATACATGTCCGGTCAATGAAGTTAGCATCGGCGGAAGAGCGAGATACGAAACGACGGCGGAAGCTTCAGCGTAAGGATCCGGATGTAACAAGATGTGCTGAAGGCAGTGCAGCACGAAGGCGGGAGTCTGGGTGTCATGGACAGATGATGCGGCATAGATCTGGCGAAAAGGGTGCCCATGAGAAGAGACATGGTCTGGTCACCACCAGTGGCCGGCAGAAGCACGACCATGTGAGATGGTGCACCACCGGAGATAAGCTGGAAGCAATGTCCAGTAACGCATCGAGCCGAGAAGAGCTACAGGAAGGTGATTCGGTGTTGCTGCACATGCCGCAGCAGAAGAAAAGCTTCAACTCCAAGCAAAGACGTGACTGGAAAGATTCGAAGATTGACAAGCGGCTGAAGGACGCAGTGCATCAAATCCAGACAATGGGGAGACCGAGGACCAAGATGAAAGTGGTCCACTTGGAAAGACTTGCAGCGGTTGGAGTGGCAAGTGTGTCTGATCGGGACGATCAGACTTAGGTGGAGGGCAGTGTGGCGAATACTGCGGCAACACAAAGCGAACAACGAGAAATAGGCA
>NW_023476603.1:0-2982 GCF_013731165.1 Rhagoletis pomonella
AAAAAAGAAGTCTGATGAGGAGATGTGGTGATCTCCGAAATAGTGCTATAACTTCAACCGCTTAGACTTTGTTGCTTTTTCAATTTTTCCTAATAAACAATCGTGGTACAAAGCTCAATAAAAAAATATTAAAAATAAAATGTTAACAAGCCACAATAACATTGACAAATTTCTTACTTTACTTTAACAACCTCCACGCATACTCGAACCTGAGATCTCAGAACCAGAATCGGTAGTCTTCACTCGACGCCACAGCCGACATTTGTGATGAAAGCAATTAACCACGTTTTAGTTTTGGTTATGCCTATTCAAAGACAGATGTCGCTGATCGCAAAGTTGTTCGAAATCGCCGAAATGGTAGGCCGTCGCTTTAGCACATACTGGTTAATGAACTAGTATTTATACTGGCTGGTTTGGCATTTCACTGCGGAGAACTGGTATAATTATAGTCCATGACGAACTGGTATGACTCTCCCATTTAATACCAGTTTTCGAACTAGAATTTCTACCAACTTGTTTACTTTTTTCTGCGCGGAACTGGTATAATTATGGTTCATAACGAACTGGTATGACTTTTATCCTTAAATAATAGTTCATAAACTGGAATTTGTGCATACTGGTTTAGCTTTTCACTGCAGGGAAGCGATGAAAAATGTGGCAATGCGAGTGATTGTTTTTTTGGAAGCCTATAAACAATATTTCTCGCAAGAGTTTATCACTGACGTAAACTATGCCCCTAAAAAAGTTCGCTTTAATTGCTATTCAAGTGTTATGCAATGGAAAAGTGAAAAGAAGAAGGCTATGCCTTTTGGTATACCATTGATGTGGTTAGATAACAGCCCGCATCAACAAGAAAATTGCTATGGATGTATCAACTACCATAAAACTTTGAATAGAAGGAAGACAAAGAATAAAACTTATGTAGCAGTGCCAAGTGTCCAATTACCATTACCGCGCTAAGAATTCGTTCCAGTACCAACATACCGAAGTATTGATCTTCAAACAGATATCAGTACTACAACCGCCGCTGCTATATCCATGCATTTCTTCTCAGAATACGACCCTGGTGAAGGTACATCCTATGAAACATCAAAGGACCCAATCCTATTCACACAAAAGCAATTGGATGCAATTGTTGCAATTTTGTGTTTGACTCAGAAAAAATCAGAACAACTGGCTTCATTTTTGAAAGGAAATAATTTGCTCTCGATAGGTACCAAAGTAACAGCATATCGAAAACGCCAAAAAGAGTTAGAAAAGTTCTTCAATGTGAATGATGCAAAAAATTTCGCTTATTGCAACGATATCGAAAAGTTAATGGAGACGATAGGGTTAACCTATAAAAAAGATGATTGGCGTTTATTCATCGATAGTTCACTAATCAGTTTAAAAGTTGTGCTTTTGCACAAGACGAATAGAATGCCTTCTGTTCCAATTGCGTATAGCACTGACACTAGTGAAAATTTCGATAATTTGAAACACCTTCTGGAAGTAGTCAAATATAACGAACACCAGCATTTGCTGCGACCTCAAAATAGTATCATTGATTACAGGCTTAACAGCATCTGTTCGTCCAAAATATCCGTGTTTTTGTGCGATTGGGATTCACGATACGGAGAAGATATTAAAGGAAGAACCCAGTACAAACAGCATAACTGGATTAGTCGCATTGGACGGAAATGGCCTAAAGACAATAGGCTACACGAAAGTCTTGTTCCTGAAATGATAATTTTGTTGCCGTTGATCCACATTAAACTTGGCATTGCTAAAAGTTTTTTGAAATGTATCGCAAAAAGACCAGCAGTATTCAACCGCTTAAAAGACATTTTCCCAAGACTAAGTAACGCCAAAATTCAGGAAGGGGTTGTTAATGGTCCCGACATACGGAGAGTCGTCAAGATTTTGATCCAAGTTCTGACAGACCGAGAATTAAATGCATGGCTCGCATTGAAAGCAGTCATTAAAGGACTTTTGGGTAAAGAACGCAAAGACAACTACAGGCAATCTGTTGCAAACATGTTGGCAGCTTTCAATGAAATTGGGGTTAATATGTCATACAAAATTCATCTCTTGCATCAGCATCTTGATCAACTCGCTCAACAGTTGCCAACTGAATCTGATGAGCAAGGCGAACGTTATCACCAATCTGCGCTTCCATTTGAAATAAGGTAACTATAGAGTGTGCATATTTTGAATTCCTAGATTTTTCTAATGTCCTTGTCAGAGTGCACAATTTAAACATGTTAACGATTGAAAACTATTTTCGTTTCTGGTACAGAGGAAAGAAATCTCCAGATGCAATACTCGCTGAAATTTGTTGGTGGTATAAAAACACCTTTGAAGAAGAGGAAGACGAGGAAAAAGAGGAAGAAGGGGAAGACAAAGATGAAACTCCAGAATATCGGTTGGACGAAATTATCGACCTTTCTGATGATGATGACGATGACCAAGATATTAGAGAGAGCAGTGATGTTGATCCACAGCCGCCTGCTACACGCCAACCGGCCAAATCATTAATTTAATTTATTTAATTTTTTTACTTAAAACTTTTCATAACTAACATTTCAAGATTATATTTTTTTCCTTATTTTTATAATTTCTTTTTCAATATTTCTTCAAAACCAACACTGAAAAAATTGGTACAAAAGAAATGAGAAGTAAATTAATATTAAGCTGGAAAACGCAAGTTTTTTATTATGATTGTTTTCTTTTCAAATGAAATTTATTGAAGAAACTGAGAAGCATATTATAGATCAAACAGAAAGCAAAAAAGACTTAGTTTTGTGGAAAATATGTTCAAAAAGCATGAAAAAAAATTACAACATTTTGCTTCATAAGCACTACAAAAATTAATTTTAATTGTTGCACAGGTCTCTAGCAATAATTTGGCTTTAACAGATTGAAAAAATATCAATTAGTCGACGAGTTATAGCCAAAAAACCATATAAACAATATGCTGAAAATCGGCATTTGACTGCAAAG
>NW_023476604.1:0-2982 GCF_013731165.1 Rhagoletis pomonella
ATTCTTTTATTTTTTCGACTTGCGGATTAGGCGCAAGGATAAAGTTAGTTTTCTTTTTTGTTTTACGGATTAGGCGCAAAACTGATATTCTTTTATTTTTTCGACTTGCGGATTAGGCACAAGGATAAAGTTAATTTGGATTGCAGATTCATACTTTTCTCGAACCAGCTACGGGGGATCGTGGAATCCTTTTTGGGAGTAACGTAGCCATTTGTCATTTTCGATGGCGCCACAACCTACTAAGGCACCATTTGTCCCACTCACAAGCCCACTCTTGTAGTAATAAACCTTAATTTTGTATTTATTTATTTATCTTCAATTTTCTTAATTTTTTTTATTTATCTATTTATTTATTTATTTATTTTTTATTTTATTTTTTATTTTTTACTTTTTAATTTTGTTTCTTATTTTTATTTTATTTTTTTCTTACGAATTAGGATGTGTATTCCTACGTTTCAAATTTTTTATATGCAGTTTGTGGATTTTCCTGCCACTAAGGGTGGTTACTGTGACCTTATTGTCTTTGGCCACAACTTCCTTCTTAAAGAGAGGTTTTTGTTTACCTTTTATTTGTTTGTCCTTTACGTATATGACGTCGTTTTCGTCATAACGTTCTGGTAGGGACCTTCTCTTATTATGCCTTCGAATCTGGGCAATCTGTTTCTTTTTCAGTAATGTTTTTAAATATTTGTTCATCTTCTTACTTTTATCTAAAAGTTCCAGGTAGTTGGAGGCCCTTGAGCGACTGAAGAATACTTCGCTGGGTTTTCGGTTTGTAACCGAGTGAATTGAGTTGTTGTAGCGGTCTACTGCAATGTTAACTAGCTCCTTCGTCTTGAAATTCGGGTTATCTGATTTTAGACATCTAAATATTTCGATAAGGGTGGAATGGAGCCTCTCAACTTGACCATTTACCTCGCTTCTTTGTGATGGTGTGCGATACAGTCGGATTCCTAAGGATTCTAATAAGTTTTGTATTATCGGGCTAATGAGCCCCCTTTCGTTGTCGGTCAGTAATACTTTTGGGGTGGTAAAATAGTGCAAAAGTTTTACCATTCTTTGTTTTAGGTGCAAACTTGATCTGTTCCTAACGTGGAAAAGTTTTGCAAATTTTGAAAATTTGTTTATACAGCTTAAACATTTTTCTCCTTCTATTTCAAAAATATCTACATGGATGATTTCACAAGGACATGATGGGATTGGTGTGCTTTGTAGCTCTGGTCTGTTTGGGTGCCTATCATACTTGCTAACCCTACACGTATCACATGACATAATATAATTTCGAATTGTACTGCTCATTTTTGGAAAGTAGTATCGCTCTAAAATTTGTTTCCTATTCTCAGTAGCATTTCGATGAGCTCTCCTATGCTCTTCCCATATGACTTCACATATTCTATCAGGGTTTCGCAGATCTTCTACAAGAGTCTGAGCTACCCGGACCTTATAATGTATAAAATGTTCTAAATACACCGTCTGAAGCATCCCTAAGTGAGTTTCTGGCATTTTTATGCCATTGATTACGTCTTGTCTAAGTTTTTCTTCTAGTACATTAACGAGCTGTTGCTCGCTGATTCCCTCAATTGCTAGGTAGTGTCGAAGATAGCCGGGATGAGGCTCCTCGCATATTTGCAGCCTGCCCCCGAACACAATCTGGTTCCTAAACACATTCAGTGGCACTTCAACAAATGGGATTAGATCCGAGTTGTCTTGTTCAGCACTGTGAATGGTGTCGCCGGTTGAACTGCTCTCGCTGGCAGAATCTGCTATTGGTTGCATTTTGGCTGGCGATTTCTGACGAGGATGTCAGGTGGTTTACCTGTGTTTTTAATCGCGAAAGAGCATCAGCCACGACATTGGATTTCCCCGGCTTGTATATAAGTTCGTAGTTGTATTCCTCTATTCTGGACTTCCAACGCTTCAGCTTGGCGTTGTCTGTCGTGGCTGATGGTCTGTAAATATTCGTATTTTTTTAGCGCCGTACAGGTAATTTCGGAGGTTGTCTAGTGCCCAAACGATAGCAAGCCTTTCTTTTTCATTCGTCGCGTACCCTTCCTCTGTGTTGGTTAGACTTCGTGAAATAAACGCAATGGGTTTGTCCTTGCCATCGTAGTCCTGCGAGAGTACCGCACCGATCGCGAAATCGGAGGCATCAGTTGTTAGATTAAAGGCTTTTTCGAAGTAGGGGAACGTCAGGACTTCGCAGGTCGTCAACACTTCTTTGAGATCTTCAAATGCCTTTAAAGCTTCTTCGTTCAGGGATATTGGAACTTTTTTAGACTGGGTCGCTTTTACCTGTGCGTGCTCACCTCTAGTAAGATTAGTTAGAGGTTTTGCGATTTTTGCATAATCGCGTATGAATTTTCTGTAATAGGAATAGAATCTGGCAGTATCCCTTCAGAGGTCACAATATATCCAAGGAATTCCACACTTGTTCTTAAGAACTGTGTTTTTTCCAGATTTACTTTCAGACCAGCAGCCAAGAGTCTGGCAAGGATTACTTCAATGTCCCTTAAATGGGTAACCTCATCTTTGGTAAAGATGATTATATCATCGATATATACAAAGCAAATGCGGCCTATAAATTCTTTGAGCACGTCGTCTATCATGCGTTGGAAGATAGAGGGTGCATTTTTTATGCCGAAAGGGAGTCTCAAAAATTCGTACTTTCCGTTCATGGTGGAAAATGCGGTTTTTGGGATGTCACATTCTTTCATGGGGATTTGGTGGAACACTGAGGTTAGGTCGAGTGTAGTGAAGTACCTTGCATTTCCAAAGCTAGCGATAGTGCCGTTAATGTCTGGTATGGGATATGTATCGGGAATCGTTACGGCATTTAGCCGCTTGAAATCTATGACCATTCGGTATTTTTTTTCGCCGTCGGCCTGGGATTTCTTTGGCACAATCCATATGGGTGAATTGTATAGACTTTTTGAGGGACGAATTATGCCTTCCGATAGAAGGTCCTGGATTTGCCTTTCAACT
>NW_023476605.1:0-2981 GCF_013731165.1 Rhagoletis pomonella
AAAAAAAAAAAAAAAAAACGGTGATTTTTAGTGACCCGTATCTACGGACAGCGTTGCCGTTTTGGTCCAAATGGACCAAAATTGGTAGCTTCATTCTGCGTTGGTAGCTTGGTTGGTTTAATGAAGCTTTTGGTAGGCAAAAATGTTTTGAAAATACAACCAAATTGAACATTAAAATTTGTTCGCTTAATTTAAGTTTAACCATTCAAAACACTGCCTACACGTATAAGATTTCTTTATTATTTTTTTCTATATTTTATTAAGCAGACAATTTTCTGCAAACAAAAACTCACTTCCCAAAGCTATGACCGATTAGCTGTTGAAATTAATGAGAAATTACCCATTGTCTTGAAAGAAAATTGGTGATAGTCAATTTGCAAAGTGTGAGTGTATTGGTAAAAAAGGGTGAGTGCATGCAAATTGAATCAAATTTGTATTTTTTTTTAATGAAATGCATAAAATGTCTGCTTTTGTTTTTTTCACACAAAAAAAAAATTGTTTGATATAAATTGAGCTAATCTCAAAGATATTAACATATTTTACAAAAGTTTTTTATACAATACCTTAATTATTTTATTTAAAGGCCCGAATTTATTTTGTTTAATCTTAAAGATTGGTGTGAATAATTAACCAATACTGTAAACAATATTATGTGTAGTTTTAATTATTACTGCTAATTTGTGTAGCTAAAAACCCCGCAAACTCGAGAATTCTCGTTTTAATGATGAAAAAATTTGGTAGTCTGGAAATTGATTTGGTAGGCGTTTTGGTACCTAAAAATATTTTTAAGTGGCAACACTGTCTACGGAGCAGTTACCAGGGACCGTTTGCAACTCCAGTTATCGGAATCCGAGGTAAGTGAACTTGAATATTTATAAGAAATTATGGAAGAATAAAAGCCAGATGCAGGTTGGGAATATTTTTATAAAAGTAGATATATATATATATATATTGTTTTTCTTCAAACTTTTCTTCGAAAATTACAAAGTTAAATCGTACTGATAACTACTCATAGCTCTCGGGGCGAAAGCATCAAAATTCGTTTTTATTAAGAAATGCGGAAAACGTTAAATAACTGAATTGACTATTTTTATTGAATTCTGATTATAAATATTCCCAGCGGCATATTTTAGCAGCAGCTTTGTAGGCATGTAACGGGTGATTTTTTAAGAGCTTGATAACTTTTTTTAAAAAAAAAACGCATAAAATTTGCAAAATCTCATCGGTTCTTTATTTGAAACGTTAGATTGGTCCATGACATTTACTTTTTGAAGATAATTTCATTTAAATGTTGACCGCGGCTGCGTCTTAGGTGGTCCATTCGGAAAGTCCAATTTTGGGCAACTTTTTCGAGCATTTCGGCCGGAATAGCCCGAATTTCTTCGGAAATGTTGTCTTCCAAAGCTGGAATAGTTGCTGGCTTATTTCTGTAGACTTTAGACTTGACGTAGCCCCACAAAAAATAGTCTAAAGGCGTCAAATCGCATGATTTTGCTTATTTACGAAGCCATTCAACCAGAAATGAGCCTCATCGCTGAACAAAATTTGTCGATAAAAAAGCGGATTTTCTGCCAACTTTTCTAGGTAATAAAATTCAATGATTTGCAAGCGTTGCTCGTTAGTAAGTCTATTCATGATGAAATGTCAAAGCATACAGAGCATCTTTCTCTTTGACACCATGTCTGAAATCCCACGTGATCTGTCAAATACTAATGCATGAAAATCCTAACCTCAAAAAAATCACCCGTTACATGCAGTCCAAATATATAAGCTTGAACTACAGACTTGCATATACATGCGTGCATACATACATATGGGTGCTCACATACATACATACATGCATGCCTTTGCCCTAAAGACACAATTAAATTTTCCTAAAACTAATGGAATTGTGGTTATAATTTTTAGGTCGCCAGCACCACGGTGCAAAAGGACCTCGCTGAAAAAAATTATAAGCGGCACTTCTCCGAAAAACTCACACCCGAAAGACCAGGAACTGAGACGATACTATCGATTCACTGGGCAATGTACGCTACCCAAATACCTAGTGGCAGAAATTGGTCGATGCAACACTTCGTTGCAGCAACATACACGCACTCCAGCATACATACGTTTATGCGAAGCCGGGGCCAACACCTATGCATGGTAGCATAGGCATATAGCAGCACTGATATATCGACGCTCATACATATCTACAGTCAGCTGTTAAAATTGAGAAGAAGGAGGAGGTCAACGTCCGCTGTAAGGCAGAACTGGGGATCATCATTCCACGGCAGCTTGGAAATTCACCAAAGAAACAAATAATAATCTGCATACTTACCAACGAGGGAGAGCTAGGGAGCACAGAGCATTCATTTATTACAGCAGCGTCAGCAGAGGAGCAATCTCAACCACGCGGCGCCGCTCAAGCAACGCTCACATCAAGGGAGAGCCAGCCGCGCTGCCCACCACCTCTACATCTCCAACTTTTTTTTTTGTTGCTGTATCTTCTCTTACGATTAGCATTATCACCTTTTGGTTATGTTGTTTTTGCCTATCGTAGAGATGTTTTTTTTCCTTTTTGCTTATTTTGACAGTCAGGCGCGTGGTTTTTTTTGTTTTTGCTATCGCCAATTTTTAATTTTTGGAGTTAAATTATGAATAATTAGTTTCCTAGTATAGTTTTATTTCTTAATTCGTCATATAAACCGATGCGCGTACATACATATGTATGTGCTAATGCACAATCATAGTAATTTTAAATTCACATATGTATATTTCGGCTCAGCACTTTGCATGTTGCATTTTTTGTATGTTATCACTAAATTTTTTTTTCTATTAGTATAAAGCGGTTTTTATTTTTCTTATTTTCTTCGTGGACCCGCGTTTCACTCTTTTATTTTGATTCCATTAACCAATAATTCAGTTCATAACGATAGCCAAAAGTCAATTTTTATCAAAATTTGTATACTAGGTGACTCGCTCACTGCCCGCCATCGTGA
>NW_023476606.1:0-2981 GCF_013731165.1 Rhagoletis pomonella
TTCTTTTCTTTTCTTTTCTTTTCTTTTCTTTTCTTTTCTTTTCTTTTTTCTTGTGCTCATGTGTCATTCTGTGTCATTTCATTTTATTTCACTTATTTTTAGTTCATTTCATATACGTGGAAATCAAAGCGATTCTTTTATAAAAGCTCAAACGACATCTTACTGTGCAATTCATTTTAAAAGCTTTAAAATTAGCATTTAAGTGCTTACTAGCAAATTTTTGTTTCCACACTACATAAGGTCTGCAAAAGTCCCTTTCGTTTCACCGTAGAAAGAAACCTATAATGGTCGCTTATCCTTAATGATACTATTCAGCTTAAATGCTTAAATAAGTGGGTGCCACGTAAAAGGGGTGTTCGTGGATGTCTAACCTTTTGTTGTTGACTGTAAATACTCAACATGCAACTAAACATTAGTTTCACTAACAGCTTTTCGCGCGCTCAAGTTCAAGTCTTGGCCAACACAGACCAACAACAATAGAGGACAACACAACAATATGTACAATGCTGGTGCTCCTACCCAATTCTTAAGCGAAATATTAAAGTGTTTGATTCATTACCGCAAATTAGATGATTTTGATTCAATTACAATTTCGCTTTTTTTGTTGTGTTGTGTTATTTTTGCCCTGAATTCTGGAGGTTGTTTTATTTGAATTGTGCGCTTAAGCATAAATTGCTTTAACGTTTAAAGTATTAAAGTTTTTAATTAATTCAAACGTTCTCTCAGGTTCACTACGTATATGGTTTGAAGGGCAGAGTCTTAAGGTTTTTATTCTTTCATGGCGGCCGCAGGGCGTTTCTCTTATGATCGCAGAGGAGACTTTCGACATCATAACATCTCCTTCGTTGTTAATGGGCGGAAGTATTGCAAAATTTCATGTTTCTAGCTGCATAAATGGAGAAGTTATAACGAAAAACGATAACGATGGGAACTATGTGTTATAGTGGTCCAAATGATTAATACATTATAAAAATACACCTACTTGCCAAATTTCATCCCGATATTGCGAGAACTGAGACAATTACAAACAAATTGAAAAGCGCCCATTTTATTAATATGTTTTTATGGAGAATTAAAGAAAGATTACGATAGAGTAATTTAAAATCTCTACACATAGCCAAAAATACTACGGTTTTTCCAACCAAGTTATTGTTTAATTTTTTCATGTTAAATAAACCGATTGTAAGAAATGCGATTAAAGTTGAACATTTGAAAACAATTTGCATTATTGTGGGCTTCCAGCAAGCTCGGTCAGAGGGACATTTAATTAATTAATTTTTTTGTTTTTTGTGTGGTTAATATTACCATATCGTTGATGAAAATATCAACCATGGCATTTTGTTAATATTTACCCAAAATCGCATTGATTCCTTTTAAAGCTTGAGTTTGGTAATATTTTAACCAATTTTTGGTTGATTTTGTTCTCAGTGTAATTTAATGGTCTTCACTATGCAAATCAACTTTAACGTGTTCAACTATTAATAGCTAAGTTAGCTTTAGAACAATCATGACCAGCTTATATATGGAAATATTAAACCCGTTTTTTTTACCTTTAAAGCATAGATGGGCACACCAATACAGTCTCATTTTGTCATGGTATTCGTGAATCGCGCTTAGTAACAGTTGCCACTTTTCTATATTGTACAAAAGTGCGTTTTTTTTTGCGAGTGTTAGAAAACGCTCTTACAAATTTATATTTAATTTGTCTTATGAACATGAAACGAAAATAATAAAATATAATAAAAAAATAATGAATAAATAAATACAAATAATGAATTATGAAATTTATTTTTATAAGTACATATGTACGTGCATGAAAAGTTTTTTAATTTAATTTCATTAAACTAATGTTTTAAAAAATCATAGTTTATTCAACAACAAAATTCACAAAGTTGCTCGCGGTCATCACCTTCATATTTTTCATATTCCGGATGGAATGACAAATAATGTCGCCTTATATTAAAAGTACGATTCCAAGTAGTCGTATTACCACATAACAAGCATTGGGCATTATTAGCTTTTTTTTAAAACCAAAAACTGTAATTGGCACTCATACTCAGACATTTTGGGCATTGTTACATATATAGGTGGCAACCACGCGCTAAAATTACGAATAAAAATATTCAACGGCGAAGCATAGTGTCACTCTCATGAAATCTGAAAGCAGACTGAATTGAAATTCGCTGCGTCGTTTCTGTATACGTATAAGCGCTGCGACGCAGACGCTACTCGCGAGTAGCGTTTTGCCCATCATTGATGTAGACCATAAATCGGACGTAAAGCGCGAAACACATTACCGAACACTGATTTTGGTAATAAAATTCAATGATTTGCAAGCGTTGCTCGTTAGTAAGTCTATTCATGATGAAATGTCAAAGCATACTGAGCATCTTTCTCTTTGACACCATGTCTGAAATCCCACGTGATCTGTCAAATACTAATGCATGAAAATCCTAACCTCAAAAAAAATCACCCGTTATTTGAGTGCAATTATCTTTATAGTTTCATGCCGGATAAGGCAGCTAGCTGGCTTGGGAGGAAGCCTAAGAAAAAAACAATAGCGGAAATGTTTGACTTATGTACATAAAGTAAGACAACTGATTACATGCAAATAACAAAATGTCAAAATGAAAAGGTGACTAAGAGAAAATAAGACTTCCAACAGGAAAACTAAACACACACAAACACACACTCAGCCTTTAAATGAAAAGCGGATGGAGGTAATAAGGAGCAATAAGAATAGAATAACAAGAAATTGGCGAAACTCAGAGTAGTAACTATTAGTTGTGCTGGTTAGTAAAAAACAACAGCGACAGCCAACCAACAGCAAAGCTGCAGTGTCAGCAATAAAGTGTTGCAACAACTATTCTAGATGTAGAAAAGGGGCAAGAAATTACAACATCATAACAAGTCGCAAAAATAGCCGCTGCTGGCAAAACAATGAGTAGAAAAATAGAAAAACAAAAAACTAACAAACTAAG
>NW_023476607.1:0-2981 GCF_013731165.1 Rhagoletis pomonella
TCAGCTAAAAAAAATAAATAAAATGTTTTCGAAATTGCGTTGAAAAATTACTTTACATGCGTGGGTGACACAAGCACAGTTTTTTTGGTACGGTCTAATTTTCATTCTATGCACATTAGACTGGATCGCAAAAATAAAGTAGCACACCTAGTTTGAAGGTTTACTCAAAAAAGGTTTCTTTCTTGCCAAGTCCCAAAAGCAGCCAAAATTTAGTTTTACTCCTGACTTTTTATTAGTATTGTATAGAAGATAAAGTTTTTGGCTCGGGAAATATCAGCCGATCAGATAAATCCATAGAATAGAAAAAAATATTTCTTCAAAAAAATAAATATTCTTGACATCTAAATTTTGATGTTGATAGATAACTCATATGTAACGCTCGTATCTTTACTTCTTTTTGCAGTATAATATGTACTTGTTTTTCAAATATACTGCCTTTATACGAAAAATACTTTTTTAGTTACCTGAATTCTTTAATACACAGAAGTAGTATTCATACATATGTATCTAAATTCATCAGTCGTTTTTACAAACCGATATATGTATGTATGTAAGCTAACAGCGAATTGTTCGTGAAAACACGTTTTGAAAATGCATATCGTTACCTTAATTCAAAAAGGCCCTTACCAGCGATTTTTGTTTTTATTGGATACTTATCATATTGCGCAGTCACATAAATGTTTCTATCGGAGAGATATACAAATGGGCGCATTATTTTGGTTGCCCTCTGAGACTTATATTTTATTTCGAGAAATAAATCTCCTTCACTGAGATTTATATTTTATTTCAAGAAATAACTCTCCTTCGCTGAGATTTATATTTTATTTCAAGCAATAAATCTCCTTCACTGAGATTTACCTAGGAAACTTATTTGTAAATGTTATTTGTTTTCGATTATTAAGTGAGAGAAATAATATTGGTCGAGTAGTGGGTTATTTTTACCCGGGCTACCTTTAACCAAGTACCCGGGTAGACGGTTTGTTATCCGGATACCTGATAGCGGATTATATAGACCATATTCACCGGGCGAGAGATCCCGGGTAGATGCTTATCTTTATTCGAGTACTCGGGTAGGTGTAAATTGTATCTTTTTATTTGGGCAGCCGGGTAGAGGTCGCTTATAGGGTAATATTTATTCGGGTACCTAGGTAGCAGGCTACTTTTATCAAGGTGCTCCGGTAGGAGGTACAAGTTAAGCTGTACTTACATATGAAATGTACGTATACTACCGACACAAAATTTATTTTTACTTCTCATTTATATTCCGCCTTGCTGAGACGAATTTTTTATTTCTAATTTATATTCCTGATTGACTGAGAAGAATTTTTATTTCGCATCGGTAATGGTTTCCCTCTGAGATGCTACTTTGTTTCTTTTTCGATGTGTGTTATTATGCGAGCAGTTGAATTGGTTAATAATTATCTTCGAGCTCTGGTTATTATTTTCGCCCATACAAAATACATTGTCGAACATAAGTAGTAACTTTGTATTAAAGAAAATGAGTGACATTATCAATAAAAACAAAATTCAAAAATCAACGTTATTTTTTAGGACCCTTCAAACTAGAAAATTGTCGGTAGCAACTTTGTTGGATTTTTCTAATTTTTGCGCAAATTTCGAAATTTTGGTTTAACAAGGCTTTGGTTGGTCCGTATCATTTGTCTGAGGGTTGTACCAGGAATTGCTTTATTTTATTGAACAACTGTTTCAAATAAAATTGTACTGTTAAATTATTATTATATTTTTTTTTTAATTAAGATACTGGATGCCGGAATTTTTTCCAAGTAATGTACAATTTTTCGTCCAAATATAGTTACGAGCGTTACTCATACGCCATGGCATATGAACGATATACATTTTTTCTCGTGCACTCGCACTCACGCAAATTACGTCTTTGGCATTTTTTGTATGATGTGACCATCAGAATGGGCTGGCTGTAGATATATCTTCTATTTATAATATTACTAGCAATTACCCGGCGTGCTTCGCTGCGCCTTAAATGTATTTTTGTGTTGTAACTCTCCCCCTAAGCTCTTATGGCCTCATTTACAAAATATTTTTAAAGAACTTTATGAAGTTAGATTTAAAAAAAATCGATCTATGAAGCATTGTTTATTTTTTTTTTGAGTTAATATATTTTCGAAGGTAATTAGAAAATATGTAAAGAACCGACTTTCTCTTGGAAATTTAATTTATAATCATAAAACTGGAGTCTACTATCGCACCCTTTCCTCAAACGTGTATTGATTCAATATTCAAATAACGTATATTTATATAATTTGAAAAAATCTCCCTACTATACAAATATATACAGCAATATTAAATAATATTTTCAAATGTTGTGAGAGGGAGTAACAAAACAAAATTACTTTTAAGGCGCAGCGAAGCACGCCGGGTATTCGCTAGTGTCACATGAAATTAACTGAGCAAAGTACAATGAATAGCTGTTAAACAATTGCACCATCTACTTTAAATGAAACATACTTATTTTCGTGGGGGATACTCACACACCATATACTTTTCTATTGAAATTTTTCCTGAATTTTCCTAGCTATAAACCTCCAACGAATGCAAAACCGTGAAAATCGGTTCGTGCGTTCTGGAGTTATAGCGTCAGGAAGGAAAACCCTACTTATTTTTATATTAATTTTTATATTAAAGAAGATTAAAGAACTGTCCGCATTACTCAATTTTATTTTTCACTAAAACGGTATTCATGAATTTTTTAATTTTTTTTTTATTTGCTTCCGCATACTTTTGACATCACAGCTTTCATTTTATGCCGATATTAAACAAATACAGCCTAAGTTTACCCGGGTCCACGTTTTGGTCTGTATCTCGTGACCCAAGTCACCCAGCTATATGAAAAGTGCTCAATCTTAAAGCATTCATGAACAGCTTTCATTTGATACCCATATTAAACAAATACACCCAAGGTTACCCAGGTCCACGTTTTGGTCTATATCTCGAGACCCTAGTCA
>NW_023476608.1:0-2981 GCF_013731165.1 Rhagoletis pomonella
CTACTGTAAATGCTGAACAATTAGGAAAATGTATAATTCAAGAAATATAAGATTGCTTCAATCTCCCCCTAGGATGCTGAAATCGATCCGATGGGGCATTCCTACTAAGTGGTCTTTCGGGGGACGTCCTCGGCGTCGGATCCTGTTGACTGGCTCTTCGGAAGCATTGTTAGCACTTCGATATGGAGTTAACGATGAGGCATGGTAGGTACCTAAGGGTTGTTGGAGGTTATCTTCATGCGCGATTACATAAGCAGTAGTTCCTTGTTTTGCGATGATGACATAAGGGCCGTCTCTTCTTGGAATGAATTTGGATGCCCTACCGTTGAAAGCGTTGCTCAAAACTTGAGTAGTGACTAGAAGGTTGGAACCAGTTTCTAAGTTTTCTTGGTTACGTCTTCGTGGATTGGTGAGACCTTTGTTGGCATTTTGCTGTCTTTGCTCAAATTCACGAGCAGATGCGAGCAACTCAGCAAGAGTGCTTAAGTGTGGCGTGATTTCCGCAATAAAGTTTTCGGAATGAATAACAGCTCTCAGGTCGTGCTGAACATCGTCAATAGTTCTCAGCTCGCGGCCAAAAGTTAGATTAGCTGCAGTGTAACCAGTGCTTTGGCAGCGAGTGTTGTTCATGGCGAAGCGTATGGCTGGCAACTTTTCTGCCCAATTTCGATGCTGTTTTCCAACCAATATCGCCAACTGTGTCTTCAGATCACGTTTCTTTCTTTCAACGGAGTTCGCTTGTGGATGGTAAACAGGCGTAAACACTTGGTCTATGTTGACGCAAAAGCAAACCTTCTGTATCACTGAGGATACAAATTGGACTCCGTTGTCGCCGATGACCTTCCTCGGGACACCATAGCGCAGGATCAATTGCTAATTTTTGCAGTTTTCGGCGGTAGCTTCGGGTAATGCAGAAAGCTTCACCCAGCTGCTGGAGATGTCTTCTGCGATGAAGATCCATTGTAGCCCATTTGCGTCGGGAGGCAATGGTCCAAACAAATCGATAGCAATTGCTTCAAAGCGCTGTTTGCTTGATACCGTTTGATATAACCCCATTGTGGCCTTGTAGCGTTGGCAGTCAATGCAATTTTTGACGTGGGTTTCGATGTCCTTCCGGATACCAGGCCAATAGTAGCGCGAAGTAATCTTGCAGGAAGTTAGGTCAATTCCATAATGGCCTGCTGTGTCCTTATTATGGTAATGGTCCAATATGGCTGGACGCTTATTTTTAGGGATAACCAGTTGCGCGTCTTCATTGTCTTCATCGTGGTAACAGAAGAGTACTCCATCGTTCATAGTACACCCTCTTTTGGCCCAATACTCGGCGTCATCTGTCTTCCTTTCGCAACAGCCGATGATAGTTCTCAACTCTGGGTCACCAAGTTGGCCTTCTCGAAACTCTTTCGCTCTTCGTCGCGGGAGTTCAACATCAAAGGAGCATATATGGCAGAGTTCGTCTGGGTCATGCTTTCCTTCGCAAGGTGGCCTGGATAGCATATCCGCCACCACAATGGTATTTCCCGGTTTGTAATCGATGTCTATGTTGTACGGCTATAGAATTAATGCCCATCGAGCTAGGCGTCCAGTTGGTGATTTAAGTGTCATTAACCACTTCAACGGTCGGTGATCCGTAATCAGAGTTACCTCGGACCCCTCGATATAACCACGGTATTTCTGTACGGCATACACGATGGCTAAAGCTTCTCGCTCGATTGTGGAATAATTTTGTTCAGCCTTGGACAGTAGTCTACTGGCATATTCAATAGAGTGTTCATCTGTACCCTCCCCCTTGAGTAGAACTGCCCCAAGTGCATATCCACTGGCATCAGTCTTTAGAATAAATGGCGAGCTTTCGTCAGCTTGCTTCAAAATGGGTGATGTCGTCAGGAGTTGTTTCAGCTCACCAAATGCTGATTGTTGCTTATCTTTCCAAACATCGCAATGTGGACCGATGGAATAGATCTGCCAACGACAGTGGTAGCTACGCAATTAAAACGACAGATATTGAGGGCTTTCTTTACTATGCCCACAGCATTTTGGGCAATTTGGTCGGTACACACCTGGTGCACCACAGCCATAGCATGCAAAAACGGCCGCGCGTTTGGAATGCGACGGTACTGCACTGGAGCTTGCTGCTATAGTTGGTTGTTGTTGGGCCTGCTGCGACTGTTGTTGTTTTTTCTTTTTGAAGCAAACATCTAAATACAGTGTGGCCACGTAACCTGAAAACGAGCACCTTTTTGGCCCTTCCGCAGATTCGCTTTTATCGGTAGATTCGATTGTAAGCTGTTTTGCTTCAGCCAAAATCATTTCTGCATCTCGACAGTTTGCTATTAATTCGTCGAACGTGGAAACTTTATCGCGACGCACTCGTTCTCTTATATTAATAGACAATAAACCGTAGATCATATTGAGCTGCACTGCTTCGCTGATGGTATCACTCAACTGCGAAAACAGTAGTCGCTTCTTACATATGAAACTGTCGGTAGCTTCACGCGTTTGTTGTTTTTGTTCAAAAATATTTAAATAAATTTTCCAATCGGGCATTGGAGGGGAAAATGTTGTTCGGATCAACTCAGCTGCATCTTCAAAGATCGCCACAGTGTCCTTCACACCGATCCACCAGGTCGCTGCGTATTCTTCCAGTAGAAGTGGCATAGCGCGCAAGGCATCTGCGTCAGAAATTTTTTCAATGTCCTTGTAAACTGTAATGGCAGCAATGAACTCTTCCACTGCCGATGGATCGCGTTGTCCACGGAAACGTGCTGTGCACTGGGTAAAAGACCCGCATCATCAAGATCAGGCGAAAACGTAGCCATTTTGTCTTCTTCGCCTTCTGCTATGACTTCGCGTTCTTCTTCCGAACTGCTGGGCTCTAAGTTGGGTGCCAATGTATCGCTCTTGCTTGCGCTTCGCAGTAAATATTGCATACGAAAGGGTTCGCTAGTCAGCAATTCGTTTTATTGCGATAAAAAAAAAAT
>NW_023476609.1:0-2980 GCF_013731165.1 Rhagoletis pomonella
ATGTTACTCATACGCCATATCGTACATGACAGTAATCATACATGGCGTATGAAGAACTTTTTCCATGTTAAAGTTTGAATTTTTTCATTTGCAATGCCAACATAAAATGAAAACAACAACTTAATGACCTTATCTAAAAAAACGGTATACAGATCCGTAACATACTACTTAAAATTAGTTTGACGTGTCTCGGCGTTTTTTGTGTAATTTTAGCGTCCTTACAGTGCTATCATCAAAATTTAGCCATAGCAATGCAATTTGTTTATAATACTCTTAGGAGGTAGGATCTCCAGTCCGACAGGGCTCGTGGATACCAGTAAGAGTACTTCAAAGGCCCCAGAAGGCACGCCATTTTGGGTAGCATTAAGGGTACCATAATATACACAATTAAGTCAGTGCATTTTTATAGATACGCAGGGATTAGTCCAAGAGAACAGCAGTGCCCAAGGCTGCAACAGTCCGGACTGTTCTTCACCGAAAGGCGAGCATGAAAGTATTCGGGCGGGATATGCCTGCTTCGACATTTACGGGTCTCACCTGCCGCGAAGCGCGTTCGCGGTAAGATATGGAAAATTTAACGGTTATTTAACGGTTCATATTTCTTAAGTCCAATTAGTAATACTACTTAGGTATAAGCTATTTATTCAAGGCAGTTAGCAACCAAGAAATTTAACAAAGCTATTGCAATTCAACAGTAACATTTTTTTTTATAAATTTTTCGATTACTTTTTAAATTACGTTGAGGAATGGAGTTCGAAAAAATCAATTACATTTTCAATTCCTTTCAAATTGCTTGGAAAAAAATTACATTTTCAATTCCTTTCAAAGGAATTGAAAAAAAAATAATAATTACATTACTAGCACGTAATTTATTCCAATTATAATATGAAATTCCTTGTAATGGAATTACAAAAAATACAATTCCATCTGAAATAACTTCAAAGAATTGAGAAAATAATCGATTCCTTTGCTGTGAACTGAAAGAGTTGATTCCTAATTACAATTACTGAGGAATGGAATTGTAGTTGTAATGTTAATTCAATTCAATTCAATTAAATTTATTTATATTAGACTTTTGTACATAGTAAGACTAAGTCTTTTAGTAGTACATCTTAAGGTAATAACATTTCAACTGAATACATTAAGTTTTAACTTATAGACTAATAAACTAATTTTGCTTAGTATAGAGTGATAGATGAATTAATTATTTATTGGAAACGTTCAGGAAATTAAAGAAAATTTAAAACTGCCATTTTAAAACATCTTGCATGCCTTGTGCGTTTAGCATCAAGTGGTAAAGAATTCCATAACTTTATTGTGCTAACAAAAAACATGCGCTCTGAGGCAAGGTATTCATATTTTGGAACAATAAGATTTAATGTTCTTGGACACTGACCTAGTTTAATATTTTTATAGAGGTAAGATGGTTTTTGGGAGTAAATTATCTTATGAAGAAATCCAACCGTACGCAACTTGTAGTATGAACGTAGATCACTGCCAAGAATCTGTTTAGAATAGTACGAGATATGGTCATACTTTCTTTTTTCAAATACGAAACGTGCCGCATTGTTTAAAACAACTTGCAACTTCTGATGTGATGCAGCGCCAAGGTTGCAGTATATAAGTTCTGCATATGAGATGTGCGGAATGGCCAGTGCCTTAACGATTTTTAATTTAGTCTGTTGAGGTAACTAGTAGGTATTATGATATAGCTTTCTAAGAATGTTGTAAATTTTGTTAACTAAGTACTTGGTGTGGTCAACGCACGTTAACCTTGAGTTTATTCTGAATCCTAAGTTTGTTAAATTATCTTCATGTTTAACATCTGTTCCATCAAGCGTTAGCGGAGAAGTACCGGTGAGGTCAAAATGTTTAGCCGACAGTGATATTGCCTTCGTCTTTGATGCATTCAGCTTGAGGTTATTAATTTTTTCCCACTTGGAAATTCGAGAGAGATCTTCATTAAGTCTGGCAATCAGATCTTCAACAAGACCAATCGGCCTTGACAAATATATTTGAGTATCATCTGCATAGAGATGAATGGATGAACTTTGGCAACACTCCACTACATCGTTTATGAATGCGCAGAACAATATGGGACCCAGAATGGAACCCTGCGGCACACCAGATGTTACGGGCTTTAAGCTTGAATAATTTTCACCACATTGAACCTGCTGTAGCCTACCTGTCAA
This sequence comes from Rhagoletis pomonella, assembly GCF_013731165.1. Lineage (NCBI taxonomy): Eukaryota > Metazoa > Arthropoda > Insecta > Diptera > Tephritidae > Rhagoletis > Rhagoletis pomonella. The sequence goes on from NW_023476609.1 coordinate 2,193, forward strand.
ATAGCTCTCCAATAATTGTAAAGAAAACGACCCGAACTTAAAGAGATTACCTAGCTTCCCAATAACTTATAGTGGTATATAGTATCAAATGCTTTTGAGAAATCAAGCAATATTAATATTGTTAACTGATTTTTATCAAAGGCTGGACGTATGTCTTCTAATACTTTCAGCATTGCTTTGGAGCAACTGTGCTGGCTTCTAAATCCCGACTGAAAATCACTTAGTAGACTATTTTTATTTAAGTGGCCGTTAATTTGTCGTGATAAGAATTTTTCAAACACTTTAGAGAGTGCAAGTAAAATACTTATCGGTCTAAAGTGTTCGGGGGAGTTCGGACATTTAGTTTTAGGAACGGGTACTACATTTGCTATTTTCCAAAGTGAGGGAAAGGTGGATGAGGAAAGGCAAAAGTTAATTATATGAGTTACTGACGGGATCACAAAGGGTTTAATCATTTTAACAAATTTTAGACTAATGCCATCAACACCTATAGCATTTGATTTAATGGCGTAAATACACTCAACCAAATCCGCCTCCGTTGCAGACTGAAATTGGAAGGCATTATCATTTATAAAAATAGGAGATTTTATGTTCAGATTAGGTGTTGATGTTGGTCAGCTTGATAGGAGAAAATTCGTATTTAAAATCTCTGGATCCAAATTACTTGTAAACTTGTTTTCCCCTGAAATGCCAAATGACTTAAGATTCTTCCACACGACTTTAGACGGCAGGCTCGCGTTAAGTTTGTACTGTAAGTAAGCTCGTTTAGCATCACGAGTGCACGCCGT
>NW_023476610.1:0-2979 GCF_013731165.1 Rhagoletis pomonella
TCAATGTCTCATTAGCACTTCAATATAATTTGTGTTCGTTCTTTTTTTTCAGGGTTTTAAAAGGACTTCCTAAAACATTTATCAACATGCTAATGAGGCACTTAGACGAGAATTTATTGCCACTAATAGGCACTTTTATTTAAATTATGGCTTCGACGGTACTCTGCTAATGGATAATCGAAAGTGTGAGCGAGTTACTGTGGAGCGTTGAAAGGTGAAATGTTAATTGAGGAGCACTAAATAAAATAAAACGAAATTTATGTTTTAATATGCATATGTGAATACATACATACATACTTATATATTTAGTTACATTTAGGAAAATGTCTACATGTCTTTCAATCGGAGGAGTAGAGAACTTTTGAAAGCAACAACAAAAGTGTAGGTAATTTGTTTAGTGTAGATCCTTCTAATAACATAAGTTATAGCCCGACATTTTTTTAAAACTTAAAACTATACGGCACCCACATATTTATAAGTTTAAAAAATTTTTTTATGTTTTTTTTTAATATACCTAAAATTATATTTTTTCTGTACTTACCTACATATGCATTTAAAATAGTATCAAATGTTATGAATTTAATAAATAATGAATAAAAGTCGCTAATTCCTTAATATTAAGGTAATTTAAAGAATAAGTGGCCTTTAGTTTTAAATGTATACCATTAAAAACTATTTTAAGATGTTAGCTACAAAAAAAAATTTTGGGTTAGGCCACTTCTGCTCTCATGGCCTCATGTGTCTATAAGTCAAAGTTCCAAACTTTGTACAAGAATTAAAAAAAAAAAAACAAAGTTTAGAGCCCATTCAATGGTAGTATAACAAAGTGGAACTTTGAAGTGGCTGCAACATTTAGTTGATTTTTTTTGTTGTTCTGAATAAAAAGAGTAAAATTTTGATTATTTTTTAATAAGTATTTGTATAAAGTTTGAAATGTGGATTTATATGGTTTTTGTTATAGAATGAACTATAGTTTTATATAAAGATTATTACCAAGATAATAATAAAAAACCGAGTACTCAAATCTTGTTAATAAGTGGATGTCTTATAGTAATGATAAGCACTATATAGTACACATTATTTTGAAAAGCCCATTGGCATTGCTGTCTTTCTCCTTTAAGAATAAAATATGCGGAAACTACCCATGTTTTATACTATGCAGGACAGACTAAGGTTAATGGACGCACCTCGCTAGTTAATCTAATTTAATTCTCTCCAACACTGCACTACTCCCCAACCGAGGAAGATACATATAACCTGAATTACCGTTTGGCTATCTGAGAAATGCTGACTACTATTCTTGCACCTCTATTACGGTTCCCTTTCCGAATCGAGTCACCGCGGCTTGTAAATTTTTTGCTAATTTCGCTGATATTTTTAACGAAGTAATACTTCATAAATGCTTTTGGTTGCATAGAGCTCCTCATTGTTCAGTGCCCGATTAACAAGTATGTATATATATTCTGCACGCTACCGATGGTTTTGTAACCGGAAAATTTTATTACCAAAAAATGTTACCAGTTCTTGTCACCGCAATTCTACTTACGTTGGTAATGCAGTTAAAATATTCAGCAATTCAGCTATGAAGAATTGTGGAAATTCTGGCATTGCATATTTCACGGAGCGAATTTTTTGTCACCAGCTTATGAGATGGTAACAAAATTTACCGGTTACAGGAGTACACAGAATGCGAAAAGAGTTTAAAAGTTGACTGGAACTTTATTTACCGCTTACAACATTTTTATTACCAGCGCAGAATAGACCTGTAAGTTTGAAACCCATAAGAACCTCTATAATAAATTTACGTTTAATAAAATTTAATAATTTTGTATTTTTTTGTAAATAGTAGTATTAGGAGAGTTTGATCTATATTCACGCTAAGAGAATAAATAATTTATAGCCTAGGAACCTTTTTCCTTTAGAACGATCTCCATAATTTCGTTTATGATTAAGGAAATTGACACCATAAATAATTGGCATAAGCCACCACCTTCATCCGCTAAAAATATAGATTTAGCTTTTAGTATTTTATTATTTTTTCACTTAAAAATCCAAAGAATTTCCAAACCAAAATAGTCCAGCCAAAAGGTGAAATAACGTGTTTAGATATAAAATGCTTAAAAGCTGCCTCACGCAAGACATCAAGAAAATTGGACATATTTCAGCTTGCCACTAACCCAAAAAATCAAAATGACTGCAGCAAACGTTTAATTCGGTTTAGGTTGATTGGGTTTGGACTAAATTTTGATTTGTTTGGGTCTATGACAAATGCCATTATTTCAAACCTTTCAGCAAACGTCGCATTTGATGCACATACATCAAATAACAGTAAATAAAGATGCCCCAATATGTATGCAAATGAGAATCGGTTCATCACACTTATAGGAAGAACAAAAGTGCAAACACTTTCTCTTATCTCACACAATCTTTCGCCACGCCCTATCCACTCAACGGTCACCGCAAATCGATTGCAGAACTACAAAACCATTAACCTATCAAAAATTTCAAGTGCAAAAGCGATAAAGGGCCAAAGCACTAAAATACGTACGTACAATCAGATATCCAATTTATGTGCCTGTGTGTGCGAGTATTCAGAGGAAAAAGCGTAATACGGAAGGCAACCGCAGGACTTGAAGCCCAACAACAGACGAACGGCGACGTGTCACCATTGGTGGCATGCCACAACGCAACAGTGCGCGCCTCACCACACTACACCACAACAACTCAACTCGGCTCTGCTCTGCTCACAACTCGAACTCAACTGTGGCAACGCAGTAAATTTCCAAGCCGCAGAATAACGAATGCATTGTTCGCAAGTGTCACAACAAAACCGCAGATGAATCAAGCAATTGGAAGTAGGGGCGACCAGGAGAGGCAAACAGGGCAAAAAGGCAGAAGCAGCGCAAAAAGGGTTAATGAGAAACTGAGAATCGAACGACGCCGACGTGCGGTTGCTGCTGCCTCGAATTGTGTCGATAG
>NW_023476611.1:0-2978 GCF_013731165.1 Rhagoletis pomonella
TCTTCCTTTACGCGGAATTCAAATTGTTCGTAAGCTTGTGATTTTGTTGAATTTGTGATTAAACGTATTGATTTCTGAAACGGTAAGGAATAAAATATGTGCATACATAATTAAATAAGCATTCTGTATAATTTCAATTAACAAATGAAACTATTTTAAAGATGGACGACATTATTAGCATTGGCGAGGGTGAGTCACTTTCGCCGCCAAAAGTTAAAAAGCCCAGAATATCGGATGTGTGGAAATATTTTAAGAAAAAGGATAAAAAAGCTAAGTGCACGTATTGTGAAAAAGAATATGCAAACTGTGGAAATACGAGCAATTTAAAAGACCACATGTCTAGGTGCGACGGTATTCGAAGCAGTATGCGGAGCAACGCCACCACCAGCAGCAGTAGCACTACATCGTCGACCGCGTCTTGATCGCAAAGGTATTTTGTTGGTGAAATTTTTTTTAAGAAGCGGCATACGGATCGGCAGCTCGGTTAACACGGGTGATACGGTCAGACGAGCCTATACAAGAAGTTAATGTCATGAAAATATTAGTCTTTCCAACAAATATTAGGCTGAATCAGCAACAGCTAACCGAGTTTCTGAGCCGTATTTCCTGTGTTATCCGTATTGTGTTCCAATAGTTACTATTCCGCCTTTTTGATATAATTTCATTATTGCATTTTCAGTACACTCGACTTTTTATCAAAATCGCACCGAGATATGATCACAATTCGTCAAGAAAGAAGGAAATCGATCGCGCGCTTGCATTAATGGTGTGCCAAGATTATCAACCATTTTCAATAGTTAACGATGAAGGCTTTCGAAATTTGGTTCGTGTTTTAGACACGAGGTATGAGTTACCTTGCAAAACAACTCTAAAAAATAAACTATTAAAATCGCAATATGATGAAATCAAAATCCAGATTAAAAATGAACTGGAGAGTGTCGCGCATATTGCAATAACTTGCGACATGTGGAGCTCAAGGGCTAATGATGGATATCTTACTGTGACAAGTCATTTCATTACAAACGATTTTGATTTGAAATGTTACGTGTTGTCCACCAAACATCTGTTGGACCGTACAAATAAACAGGCCGATAACATCACAAGAACAATGCAATCAGTATTTGACGAGTATCAAATTACTAATAAGAAAGTTTGAATTGTGACAGATAACGACAGCACAATGATAAAAATGTGCTCAAACCTGTAAAAAAGACACTTGCCATGCATGGCTCACACCATTAATCTAATAATACAGGACACACTAAAATTGAATTCAATCGAAAGTATTATTTCAAAATGTAAAAATATCGTTAGATTTTTTAAAAGTAGTAACATTGCTACAGAAAAATTAAAGGAAAAACGAAATTGTAATGAGCCCTTGAAATTGATACAGGAAGTTCCAACGCGCTGGAACAGTTCATTGGCCATGATAAAAAGAAAAGAATATGGAATTGAAAAATTCAGTTAATGCGTGTCTTTTGGATTTAGATAGAGCTCCAGAGCCGTTGCGAAATGAAGAAGCTTTGGTTTTAAATGATTTGGTGCTTATTCTAACGCCCTTTGAAGAGGCAACCAGGCAATTATCAAGCTCGAGTAATGTGACCGTATCTCTAATCAATCCGTTAATTTGTGGAATGTTCGTCTCCCTGAATGACATTCAGAAAAAGTTGGTTACAGAGGAAGGAGGTGTTGTCGCAAATTTCATTGGCCCGTAGTCATAGTCAAAATAAAGTCGACTTTAAAGTTAGTTGCAGCTTTTTTGACAGATATCCCATTGAAAATTATGTCAAAAAGCTGCAACTAACTTTAAAGTCGACTTTATTTTGACTATGACTACGGGCCATTATAACCAGAATGCAAGTACGTTTAGCTTCATATGAATCTAGAACAGTCACCAGGATTAGCACGCTTTTGGATGCCAGATTCAAAAAGGACGGATTTAGACAAGAATCAAATGCTGAAGAGGCTCTTAAGCTTTTAGACAGCGAAATTGTCATTGAAAGCATTCATATGAAGCGTCACAGTAACGACGAAGTTAATGAAAATGACACAAATTCAAAAGAAGAAAGTTCGAACACTCTTCTATATTTCTTGACCCAAAGGCGGCAAAGAAAAAATCGAACTACTAATGTTGATGCTATCATAACTAGGAGACAATATCTGGAGCTGGAAAATTGTGATGGGGATACTAATCCATTGTTATACTGGAAGGTAATAGTTTTTTAACTAATGCATTTTTTACATAAATATTACATTTATTTTAAGGCAAATGCTAAACCAAAAGATGTCTTGGCTCAACTTGCTCGAAAGGATTTGTGTATACCGTCATCTTCAGTAGAATCTGAGCGAGTTTTCAGCACAGCCGGATTGATAATCAACGATCGAAGGTCAAGTCTAAAGCCAGAAACAGTATTTTTACATAAAAATTTATGTTCGACTAAGATTTCAAAATTGGAATAAGTATGTACAGCCACTCACTAAATTGAGTATACGCCGATTTTTTTTTAATATTCGCAATGTTTTTCATGTTATATGTTTATTGTTGATCTTTATTAAAATATGGCTTATATTTTAACAAATACCATTTAAATCCAAGTTTCAAAGTTTGTAAATATTCTACAAATATTCATCAAAATCTCAAACTCATTAATTAGAATTTCTAGAAATATTTTTAGGTTGCAGTTTTATAACCCCATCAATTTTAGTACAATAATGTGCAAATTTTAACTGTCTTAAGATTCTTTTCATATTTTTTTTTGTGACGGCGCTGCGCATATTCTTCCATTCAAAGCACTCCCAGAATTATAAAAACGAATTTTAAGATACTTGAAATTTCCACATTATTGTACTAAAATTTATAGGGTTATAAAACTGCATACTAAATATATTTGTAGAAATTCTTATTAATAGGTTTGAGATTTTGATGAGTATTTTGTAGAATATTTACAAACTTTGAAACTTGGATTTATATGGTGTTT
>NW_023476612.1:0-2978 GCF_013731165.1 Rhagoletis pomonella
CGTAAGTTAGCGTAGTTAGTTAGAGGGGTAGCTAGAGGCACGCTTTAAATTCACTACGCACGCAGTTTATGATTTTTTACTTGCAAACAAATTGAATTTGCATGAAAACGTAATGAAGACTCGCTGCTAAGCAAGCAAAAATATCGAGGCAACGTAGACAAATTCTTTCATTCACAACCGACATAACCAACCGACAGCAAAACTAAAGCGATGAAGTGAAATTTGAAAGGAGCTGGGAAAAGCAACACAGCTACAGTAGAAGTAGCAGCAGCAGCAGCTAGAGCTAAAGATCCCAAATAGAAAGCGAATCGCACAATCTAGCAGCAACACAATTTCAATAAATTTTGCGCAAATTTTATTGCACAATCATTCTTGTGTATTTTATTTTATTAATTTTTTTCTTTTGCAATTTTTCTTTTACTAGATTGCTATTTGTATTTTACAAATTTGGGGAAAGCCAAGAGTAAGCGCGCATAACACAGCATCGCATAGAAGGCGTATGTGCACTTGCAATTGCAATATGAAATGTGTAGTTTTAAAATTGTCTCATTTTTGCTGTTGTTTTTGCAGTAAGTTGTAACTGTAATAGTAGTAGCCGTGCTGTTTGCAAACTTAAATTGCCGTATCGAGAACAAGTAGGTAGCCCAGTATTAGTACTTTGCCGAGAACTGCTGAAACACAAGGCAAACAGCTCAAGTTACAAGTAGTTAAAACTTTAAATATTTGAACAGAGGCAATGTCAGCAAATACACATACATATGGACATGCATACGCAGCTATGATAGCAAGTGCAATTGCAGCCTTAGAGCTACCACTCGAAAAGTTGGTCGGTTGATTTTGGTATTTAAACGTTGTTGGCAACTTCATTGGCAGGCAGCACTACATACATAAATAATACATACCTAGGCATGGCTTGTTGCATAGGAAAGCCAGTTGACAGCAAGCAACAGGACTCGTGCTGTATGCAAAGTAGAAGAAGTAGGAGAAGAAGAACATTGAAGGCATTGCGTTTTCAAATTTGCTGTATTGCCATAATAAATTTCATTCAAGCATTCAGCATTCACTCAATACTTGTATAGGTTTTGAGGTGAAACTTGTATTAGAATTTCTTTATAGTAGACACAGTAGGTTGCAGACGCTTTCACGCAAGTGCTGTATGCACATTAGACTGCATCAGTCCCCATAAAAAAAAAAAAAAAAAATCGCGTCTTTTTTTTCACTGGCATTATAAAGTCTCCTTTATTTTAAGACATGCACCAAAATATTGCAGAAAAATATTAAGATTTACGTGAGCTGCACTGATTTGAAAATACCTCCAAAAATTTATTTTTTTATGAATAAAAATCGTTTTTTTTTAAGAATTAATAAAGAAATCACCTCGGTTGAAACTTAAAAAATTTTCATAAAATATTTAAAAAGAAAAATCTCAAGGGAATTAATAATACTGAGATTTTTGACACTGTTTTCTGAATTTTTTTTTAAAGATTGGTTTAAGAAAAACTTCAATAACTTAGCCAAAACTCTAGCGATTTAGACTTGATGAGGTAGCATTGGAAATATATTTTCCCATCCGTTGCATTTCTGAATTCATTAAAAGTATAACGGAGAAAGGTTAGATGAACGTGAATCATTCCAAATTGAATTCGGATGTGTTGGTATTTGAAAAAGAAAAAATTGGAACATGAATGAGTATTTTTGCACAGAAATAAAAAGAGTGGGAAAATACTTTTCCACCACTGATTCCTCATAAGTTTAAATCGGTATAATTTTGGCACAGTTATTCAGTTTTTCTTAAACCAATCTTTGAAAAAGTTAAAAAATGCATAGAAATCTCATTACATATCTATTATGATTCCATTGAAAAAAAATATTTAACATTTTTATGCATTTTTTTTTTTTATGTTTAAACTGTTTTGTCATCTGAGGGGATTTTTTCAAAAAATCCTTGAAGAAACTATTTTTATTCATAAGACACTCCATATTTTTGGAGGTATTTTTGAATCGGCCCAGCTCACGTTAATCTTAGTATTTTTCCAAATAAATTTTGTAATATTGGTGATGCAGTCTAATGTACATAGTTGGAACGTTTTGGAAGTTCCTTTTCTTTTTTTTTTTTTGGTAAGCATAGTGGTGCCAGCAGCAATGAGGCGTGAAATAGTGTGGCAAACAGCAGACAAAAGGAATACCCACACACATACACATCTACCTACATATATCTGTACATGAATGTATTTGCATTCGCAAATTTATGCGGCTACAGGTGACTTGTTGGTGAGAAGGGGAATGTGCACAGAAGCAGGTGGTAAAATAAAGCAGAAGATGAAGCGCTTTGGGAGTGAGTTACTAGCAACCAGCAGTAGGTGCATTTCTACGGCGGCGCTGACATTGGTAAAGGTGCTGAATACTGAATGTCGCTCAAGTTTTGTAGCCAAAAAAACTGGTAGCATCCACACAAAAAAAAAAGAAACAACTCACTTGTCGAGACGATGAAAGCATTTCTGTGTTACAGTTAAAAGACTAGGATGTACGTATTTGTGTCACCACCGTGCGTAAAAGTGTTTGCGCTAAGTGGAAGCCGTGGGAGGGCGCTTGTTACTTTGCATGATTGGGAAGTGCAAGAATCAAATCAATATTTAGTTGTAGTAATTCGTAGATACTGTGTGCCAGCAACCTAGTTATCTAACATTTAGTAAATCCAATGGTTGATAGCAAACAGGATGCGATACAAGGAAAATCGACTATAGCTGAGACGGAGCGAAGCAGTTCTTAGAACTTAAATTATTTTTGGACAAAATAGGTGTAATAATAATATTGAAAGCGATATCGATTAAAGTACAGACGGCTGACCATATGAGCAAATCTCACGCGTTGTAACATTTTTCTACAACAACGTATTTTTGACAGGAAATGGTGGCGGCAAAATATTCCATCGCAAAATTGCTTTCAAACGAAAATTTAGAAAAGAACTACCACAAAAT
>NW_023476613.1:0-2978 GCF_013731165.1 Rhagoletis pomonella
TTTTTTTGTTAATTTGGAGTTTAATAGCTGCAAAAAAAGCTTTGCAGCTCAACATTTGGTGACCCCGACGTGATCGCCGTGCGTTTTTGGTGGAATTGTACTTTTCGATATTTGGGAGATTAAACTGTGTGCATAACGCTTTGTACATAATAATATACTCGTATACGCCTATAGCCGAAAATTTGAATCCGTTATTCAAGAGCACGGAACTTTGTGAAACTTGTAGCGTGATCTTGAAACAGTTAAACTGTTAGCTTACGTCTTCAGCATATTTTGTGAGCCGCGATTTCTGTTCATTTCCCACGCAACGGTTTCCAGTTGCGATTTTTCCCGAGTGTAGTACACATCACGCGCTGCCGATATAAATTCGACTTGAATCCATCATGACACTTAACCCAGCTAATGGTACTCCAGGTATCGAAAATGCTGCTCAATCAAATGAACAGGTGGCCACAGATCGAGTTAGCTTTTTTAAGTTAAAAACAAAAGCAATATTCAACCGGCTTGAGCGAATAGCTGCCGAGATGGACAGTGATAAGCTGCACGGGATGGACGAATACCCTCTGACGGCACTACTGGACTCATTGGGGGAACTGAAGTCAAGTTTCAACGGTGCGCACACAAGCTTGGAGGAATTGGATTTTGATTCAATTTGCAGCGATCTGCCTGGTAAATTCGACTCCAATTTAGTTAACCTCAGATCCACTCTGCAGCGTGAAATTGGAAAGCGTAGTGCACCTCAGCTATGCTCCACATTCAGGGTTAACGCCAATGAGTCGCAATCAATTATAGTGAACACCAACCGATCACGCTTGCCGTTACTTACACTGCCAAAGTTCACTGGTGCCTATACTGAGTGGACAAACTTCTTCTCCATGTTCGTATCTGTCATCGACAAGGATAGCGACCTTACGCCGGTCGACAAGCTTCAACATCTACGTTCCTGCCTGAGTGGTGCAGCGCTGGATACCATACGTTGTCTAGAAATAAATGAGGCTAATTATAAAAATGCATTAGATCTTTTGCATAAGCGTTTTGATAACAAGCGTCTTATATTTCAGGCACACATAAAGGGAGATCTTCGGGCTGGGCAAAGCAGATGGGTCAGTAGGCAGGCTACGGGAACTAACTGACAAAGTCACCGCTCACATACGTGCACTGCAATCGCTTGGGTCCAAGGAGGAAATATCCGACTGTATCATTGTACAACTACTAATACAGAAGTTAGACAAAGCGACTCAATCCAAATGGGAGGAGAATTCGCCGACAAACGAACTACCTTCGTGGGACCAGTTATCTACCTTTCTGGAGAAGCGCTGTAGAACGCTCGAAAACGTCGAACACGTTATGCAAACACCAGTTGGTCAAGCTGGTAAATCTGGTAAAAACGTGAGTACCAACCAAAGAAAATCATTTGTTGCTTCTGGTGGCTCAGTGGGCGGTTGCGTATTTTGTGGATCCCATGAGCATCTGATATACCATTGTCCTCGCTTTACAAATCTGTCGCCAAACCTCCGCCAAAAAAAGGTTAAACAACTCGCTCTATGTCTCAATTGTCTAAAAAAAGGTCATCAGATGCGCGACTGCAAATCGGGGTCTTGTCGTAACTGTCAATCAAAGCACCATACACTTTTGCAATTTGAGCGCTCTGCTCCAACTGCCACCAGCCCTCAAGGCTTAACTTTGAAATCCGCTACAGCCCAACCTAATGCCATGACTGCAGCCTTATCTGCCTCGTCCCAGTCCCTTACTTCTCCATCTGATGTTGTGCTTCTAACCACTGCGGTAATTTTTGTAAAAAATCGTGCCGGCACTTTCGTACCTTGTCGTGCGCTGTTAGACTCTGGTTCACAGCTGCACTTTATCACCTCTCGTTTCACAAACCAGCTGCAGCTGCGCAAAACCAAAACCTTCGCTGGAGTATCTGGCATTGGCGACGTCAACTTTTCAACGGAGGGATACTCGGTCGATCTCGTACTGAAGTCGCGGACTTCTGATTTCTCGACGACGATTACTGCTGTTGTCGCACAAACGATCACTGAAAGTCAACCTGGCCTTACAGTGAGCACCGTTTATTGGCGACTTCCCTCCAACATCCAGCTGGCTGATCCCAACTTCAACATACCACAGCGTATTGATCTGCTTATAGGAGCAGGACTCTTCTTCGAACTTCTCTGTGTGGGCCAAATTCAGTTGGCGCCTGGGCTGCCATTGCTTCAAAAAACTCGGTTTGGTTGGGTGCTGTCCGGTGGTGGACAACAAACGCCCAAACTCTCATCTTTCGTCGTACGTCAACGGTCATCTACTGACATTCATTGTAGTACTCGGCTAGATTATTTAGTGCGTCGTTTTTGGGAAATCGACCATGTAATTGAGCCAATCGCTAAAACAACAAAGGAAGAGCTCGACTGCGAAGAGCACTTTAGGCAAAATTATTCGCGTCTGTCTTCAGGCGAGTATTCCATGCGTCTGCCGATGAAGAGTAGCGTGGAGTCACTAGGTGATTCGTATTTACAGGCACTACATCGCTTTCGCAGTCTTGAACGAAAACTGACTCGCAATCCACAGCTCAAGGAACAATATGTGGCATTCATTAACGAATATTTGGATCTCAACCACATGTCACTAGTCTCCAGTAAGGATGTTCATGACTGTAAGTTTTTCCTTCCACATCACTGTGTCATCAAGGATGACAGCACTACAACAAAGCTGAGAGTTGTATTTGATGGCTCTGCAGCTACAACTTCGGGCTTGTCGCTGAACGATCTGCTCATGTCAGGTCCAACAATACAACCGAAGCGTTTCAACATCCTAATTAGATTTCGATCGTTTCCCGTCGCACTTACTGGAGACATCTGCAAAATGTATAGATGCGTTCGAGTCTCTGCACCAGACGACATGCTCCAGTGTATACTATGGCGTGACTCTCCACAAGATGACCTACGCGTGTACAAGTTGAATACGGTGACCTATGGAAC
>NW_023476614.1:0-2978 GCF_013731165.1 Rhagoletis pomonella
ATCTCATTGCCCGAAAAGCCTATTTTTAATGTGGTAATTGGAACGTATTCATTGGTTGCAGGGTCCTTGCGCGTAAAGCGTCTGACCGACCTGATAGGGATGCTGGATATAGCATTATTTAAGAAATCTGAGTCACTGAAACATGTGGGTACACCCCTAACTACACCGTATATTTCGAGTGCAGTGCGAGGAATGAAAGGTTTAAGGCCTCTTTTCGGAAGTTTGTCATCGAGCACGAATGTATTCGCTGCATAGGTGTTTTTAAAAGTTACTTTGTATAGTGTTTTACCCAAGGCATAAATGTATTCAAGATCTTTGTGACGCATGTCTTTTATTTGACTTAGCAGAGTTAACCCTGTGGTAATTTTTTCGTTTTTAATATTGGGGCATTCAGAGGAATCAACTAAAACAAAAATCTCCCCCCTTAAATGTATGCGGGTACATCACTGTCTTTTGTGCGTTTTCATTTTCTTTTCCTCTTGCTTGTTCATTTTCGTTAACTACAGCTAACTGTGCTTCTTGCAACTGTTCATTTACTGGAAGGTTCTCACATTCCATGCTACCTACTGTTTCCAAACTTTTCCCGCCTTTTCTAGATTTTTCTACATTTTTCCCGCCATTTTCATCATTTTCTGAATTTTTCCCGCCCTTTTCAGGACACACGTTATTTTTCGCACTACTTCTGGGTTTAATCTGAATGAGCCCTCCACCGCTGGCGAGCTCATAGAAATTTGTCACATCTCTATTGTCCAAAACTTTTGGTCTTTTCAGCGCACTGCCCTCAAATGCAGAAGCCTCTGCCTCAGGCATCGCCGACCACGAAGTCGACGACGCCATCTTGGCGTTTCTATCCTTGCCCACCTTAAGAGGCGGCTTTCTTTTCTTTCTAACAGGCACTATGGAATTTATTCCTTAGCACTTCACCCGAAAATGAATGAGAAAAAATGAAAAACTCTGTCTAGCCAAGACTCACCTGCCTTCCAGCTTGTTGCAGCAAAATTATGTGTTAAATTACGCGACGCAAAAAGGAATTAGTTTAAAGTGCTATTAGTTAGCACACACATGCACCCACTCACACGGCCTTTGTCACAAGAATCTAATTTTTTTTTTTTTTTTTTTTGGGTATAGAACACTTAGAAAATTTTTATTCGCGACGAACCACCTTCGCCCTCAAATGCCAGAATCCGAATGTTTCAGATACCTTGCTTTTTATCGTTCCGGCCACCAGATTCGTTGGTTTTCATAAAGTTTCATTTGCCTGTGCCACTTCCACCCGTGTTTATAAGGCGAAATATTCAACTGGAGGTAAAAGAGTTTATATTAAACAATTATTTGTTATTAATAATATTATTTGTTGCTAACAACAATATTTTTTACAGATACCTTACTTTTTTATCGTTCCGGCTGCTGTATTATCCGATTCTTGTGTGTTGGTTGGTATATCGGAAGCTTTAGTGCAAGATGTTCGAAGAAAAACTTATAGCAGAGATTGAAAAACACAACTGCTTGTGGGACAAACGACAGCTTAGTTACCGCGATCGGGTGAAGAAAGATTTGGCTTGGCGAAATGTAGCTGCTGCTGTGGGACATCCTGCTTAGTATAGAGTTTTTCAAACATATAGCAGTTTTGTAATAGGTCGAACCAAATTATAACAAATTTGTGACGAATAATTGTGACGAATACTATATTTTTACTTTACAGAGGAAAACTGCCGAAAGCGATGGAAATCGTTAAGAGACCGATATGGAATAGAATTGAAGGTTGATCAACAACCTAGCGGAAGTGCTGCGTCGTTTTTGAAAGACACGGTCACGCCCAGACAGTAAGTGTACTTTACATTTGTACAACAAGTATTTATATTTTAAATTGTAATTTATATGTACATATTTTAAGGACAACAACAAACATCGTCTCCCAAACGCCAGAAGTTCTCGGGCAAGAACCAGATATACTGGATACTTCCTTTGGATTCCAAATAGGCGAGAGTGGGAACATTATAATAGAAGAGCAAGAAACCACTGCCCCAACGCCGGCTAAGAGACAAAAGAAAAAAAAACGATGAGAACGCCGCCTTTAACGATCTAGTCAACGAAGTAAGTCAGTTTGTGGATAGTCAAAAAAAAACACACAACAATTTCTTGGGTGCGATTGGCGAAGTGTTTGAGAAGGTCCCAGAAGAGAGCCGCCTAGATTTTCAAATGGACGTACTTCAATACGTCTATGCTCAATATAAAAATTATAAAAATTGAATTTACGAAATTTAAAAATTTAAATGACATCCAGTTTGAATTCAATTTTGCGAACTTTATATGTAATCTAATTTAGTATGAAATCTGATTTTGATTTTGCGAATTAAATATGTAATCGAATATATATGTAATATATAATATATATATGTAATGTAATAATATGTAATAAATATGTAATCGAACCTGAAAGATGTGACGACATTTAAAACATTACCAATAAGTGCCCTCATACTGTGAGTTCAAATTTTTGTTTTCTATCTTAAATAATAAAAACAAAGCATATTCAGTGAGTAGTAATTATTTAAATTTTATTGTTAAAAAGATGTGTCTTCAGAGCATCCCTTAAATCATAATTATTTGAACTGCCTCGGTTCGATGACACCCTACTTATTGAGGGCAATGGAACTACTTCGTTTCGCCATGAGCCAGCGATGGTGGCATCCTCTTCGTAGCGATCAACAAAATCGCTTGCTACATAGTTTGCACACGAAAGCTTAATAAAATTATGCAAGACAATACAAGCTTTCACTATTTGTTCTGCATTTTTCGGGGCCATGCATAGCGTCGTTCTCAATATTCTCCATTTGGCAGTGAGTATTCCAAATGCATTTTCTATAACTCTTCTTGCACGAGAGAGTCTTTTATTGAAATACTCTTGCTCTTCTGGAATACCTCTACCCAGATATGGTCGCATTAAATAACGCCGTAAGGGAAAAGCAGCATCTCCT
>NW_023476615.1:0-2978 GCF_013731165.1 Rhagoletis pomonella
CCAGAACAAGGTCTACGGGTTCATTGACGAAAAATCGTTTATCCGCTAGAATCAGATCTGGAAATGCTTGCTTAGTCACTGCACTAATGTGGCAAGTAGGAAGATTTCCAGTCAGTTGTGCTAGCACGAGCACTGAGGTATTTGAGCGGAACAATGGGTCAACAGAAGACCGCAATTCGATGTTGCACGCTTCTTTAACCTGCGCCGTAGTTGTATTAGTGATGCCCGAAACTTGGGCATGCATACGCTTTGATGGCAGGCGAATTCTGCGTTTTAGTCTTTCAGTGATGAAAGAACACTCTGAATCAGAATCAATAAGTGCTCTAGCGGAATAGTTCGTACCATTGAGATAAATGTTGACGCGTGCTGTCCCTAATAACACACCTGTGTTTGTATTCGCATAGCAAGACTTCACGTTTTTGCTTGTATGCTTGTTTGACTTTGTTGAATTGCGTTTGGCTTGGGCCTGATTGGATGTTGATGCAGAATTAGTCGCAGAATCCAAAGAGGTCCCAAGTGTCGTTGCCTTTGTTTGAGCTGTCTCAATATGAAGGAGCGTGTTGTGTCGCGAGTGGCACTTTATACAATTAAATGGGTTTGTGCATCTTGACACGGTATGTCCAGTACTAAGACAGTTCAGGCACCATTTTTTGCTTTTCAAAAAATCGATTCTATCAGCAGGTGTTTTGTTGAGGAATTGTGGACAGTTGCGTAACTTGTGCTCATTAGTTTGGCACATTTGGCAAGTGAACTTGCTCACGCTTGCCTGAAAGGCTCCTAGCCTTTTAGTGTTAGCTTCTTGGTGGTGCCGTGCGGGTTGGTGCTTTGGAGCTTTCACCGTTGTTGTACCCTTTAGCCCCGCTAGAGTTTCCAAAGTTTGGAATCTATTGGATAGGAACCTGTCCATATCCTCCCACTTTGGAATGTCAGTTTTCTGGTCTATGGTCTGTTCCCATAGGGCCAGTGTACTTTCTGGAAGCTTCGTTGAACACAAATATATAATAATTGCGTCCCAATTAGAGATGTCAATTTGATGACTTTTTAGGGACGATAAACAATTATTAATCTCGCGCTGTAGGTTTTTAATTGAGCTACCACACTCAGATTCCACTGTATTGAAGCTAAATAAAACTTTTAATTGTGTGTTAACTAAGATACGTTTGTTTTCGTATCGCTCACACAGGTTTTTTCCAGGCTGTCGAAAAGCCTTCATGGGTAAGTGGGCACTTTCGCACTATGTCTTTTGCCTCCCCTTGTGTTTTATTGTTGAGGTGAACTAGTTTCTCAACTGGGGTGAGGCGCTTGTTCAGGATGTAGATGGCCGTGAACATATCTCGGAAAGTTGGCCATGAGAGATAGTCGCCCTTGAACACATCTGTATCGCACGGTGGCAGGTGGATATTGTGTTCTCGGACGGACCGATCCTATACATCTTTGTTCACTTTGGTTAGAATTTCAACCTGAGAACCAATAGCAGACATGCACCTAACATAGCTTTGAAAGGAAATCTTATTCTTCTTTTTTATGGCCTTAGCATCATCCTTAGACAATCCCTCATTGATAAGCTTATCGTAAGCTAACTTTGTTTTTTCCCACAAAGCTTTTAACTCGTCTTGTTGAATAGCAAGACCATGTTTGTTTTGTTCTGCGGCGGGTATGCCGTTGTAATCAGATTCAAACTCTGTTACAGCTTCTGCCAAAAGAATATACGAATCCATTGTTTAACGTGTTTACCCTGACCGAAGTATTAACTGCAATGCCCAGATAGAATCTATAGGATTTTACACACTTAATCTTATCGAAGATTAGAGGTTGTATGCGCAAGAGAAGTTGCCAATTTTTTATCCACCGGAACTTGCCACTTAAATGTATACCAGAAATCCAACGAATTAAAAAGATGCAAAATAGTTTGTATTGCGAAATATATTCGACACTTTATTACAATGTAAACCTTTTTCTTCTAGAATTATTGTTTACTAACGACTCGCCACCCAACTGTGCTGACTAATATCTACGCGCTTTGATAAGCTATGCAAGGTACGCAATAAGGTGTTAATAATATACGTGGTAAAATCGTGATGTGTGCAACGTACGCAGCAAATTTTAATAAACAGAGTGACCGCTTCGATGAATGCTACGTACGTAGCAAATATATATGGTAAAAAATGTGCAATATTATACGGAGTTGAATCGCTTATGCGTAGTGATTTAGTGAAAATCTACAATTGGTCCAATGCAAATAACAAAATTTAGAGGTTATGTATCCTCGAAACAGTGACAGTGTTCGCAAATATACAAAAGAATGTAAGCCAACTAAGAGGCTCAGTGAAAAAACGATCAGAAAAATGAAGGTTATGATTATGGACTGTGAATTTAAACAAAATCGAAATACTTCATTAACAATATTAAGTGATGCGGATCACTGACGTGAGTGTGTATATACGAGTGGTTGCAAGGTGCACTTATTTTTGGTTGCCGTGCGCGGACGTAATTTTGAACCGAGACTTTAAAAAATGTGCAGCAAACCAACGAGTACTGTGTGACACTGTGTGTATGTTTATGTTGCAAAGAACACCTAATTGTGGTCGCTGTTGTCACTTGCGGACGGACAGACTAACCTCAATTATTAATAGTGTGGCTTTAAAATTAAATGCTCCAATTGTATATTTTCAGTTTAAACACTCGCGAGATTCTAGTTTGCACACGCGCATTGAATTTAAAAACGTTTTTTTTTTTTGGCAATTTTCTATCAAGTGCAATTGAAATTATAACCACGTACCTTGAATTAGAAGTGATTGGTGGTTGTAGTGTTGTACGCTCGCTGGTGTCCTGGCAAATTAAGCTGGTGTCGTGGCAAGAAAGCTGAGTGTGGTTGTGTTGTCACTAGATCTCTGTGGCTTGACCGATCGTTGGCGCAAAAAACGTTGTGGCAAAAAGTGGGTGCTGGACAATGATTCCCTGTGTACGCTGTGGTTGTG
>NW_023476616.1:0-2978 GCF_013731165.1 Rhagoletis pomonella
TACTAATGCATGAAAATCCTAACCTCAAAAAAATCACCCGTTATATGTAGATATATTTAACAAAATTCTTACCGATACAATTATCTATATACTATATATACGCCTATAGATATATTTTTTGAATACGACGCCGTTTCTTGTACTGATCACTGATACTGATCACTGAACACTTCTCTTTATCGTTATCGACATTAATATTTAGTTATCGATATGAAAACAGTTAACCAGCACATTGTCAATACTCTGTCACTTTTGTCTGTGCTATTTTTATGCTCACAACTGCAGCTATGCGTGCTTACGTGCTCATTGCAAGCTAACTCGCTTTGTTGCCTGATTCTTGCTGAGTGCTGGTCACAATTAACATTTGGCTTATCATCATCGTCAATGCGTTTGATGCTCGCCTGATGATGGCGATTATATAACTATGTACGTACATACATGTCCACATCGGTTATTATTGTGAAAGCGTGAAAAAGCCTTTAATATGTTAAAAGGTAAAAAATTATTATGAAAAAAATGAGCTTGTATGTAGACGTGCGCTTATCGTGTTGCATATAAAACTATGCATTCACTAGCCTAGCGCAAACGAATAATGTGTCCATTTGAACTCAGCTCCGTGGTGCGCTTGGGTGCGCCACGCAAGGCTGGCTGGCAGACAGCGCCAGTTAACTAAAAGCTATAGTATTTTTTTTTTTTGTTAAGTTTTTATGCATTGCTTACTTAATTCTCGCATTAATTTTCTTATTTTTTTGCTTTGAAATTTTTGTGATTGTGGTGCACTTTTGCGCCCTCCGCGTACAAATATTTTCATAGCCTTTGCCTTTGTCTTTGCAAGCAGCAGTGGCATGCCACAAGGCGCTGAGCTGAAAGTGGCTTTGCATGTTGACCTTTGTTATTTATTGTAACCCTGGCAGGTATTTATTTTTGCTTTTAGCTGCAATTTTTCCTAACGATAATGTTTCTATAAAGTTTTTTTTTTAATGCAATATTTTTTTTTCGGGCTAGGGTGCGGCTGGAAGTTTGTTTTTATGATTTTGCGTGTAATACAATTATTATTATTTATTTTTTTCAAATTTTACTACTTAATTATACTTTTCCACATCTCCCATACATAAGACTTTCCATGTCTACTCCATTGTACTGCACCAAAATGGACTTTCTTAAAGCTGAAGAGCAACGCGGCGTTGCTTTCCAATTCAAGTAAGAACCTCATTTTACTCACGTTTATTTTGTGCGCTCGCCTCTGCCACTCAAACCATATTTTTCTCACACCTCCACATATATTTTAGTTTCTTTCGAAAAAAAAAAAACCTTCCCTTCAATATCTTCTGCCACAGCCCATTCGCACCACACCGCGTGGTTTACCATTTCGTTTTTACCTTTAATTTATGATTACAATTTGTTAACAATTAGTTATGGTTTACAATGGTGGCTTGTTATTTTTGTTAATGCATATTTCCAATTTTACACACATTTCCATGCATAGATAAACAAGCGATGGATATGTGTGTAAAATTGGAAATATGCATTAACAAAAATAACAAGCCACCATTGTAAACCATAACTAATTGTTAACAAATTGTAATCATAAATTAAAGGTAAAAACGAAATGGTAAACCACGCGGTGTGGTGCGAATGGGCTGTGGCAGAAGATATTGAAGGGAAGGTTTTTTTTTTTTGAAAGAAACTAAAATATATGTGGAGGTGTGAGAAAAATGTGGTTTGAGTGGCAGAGGCGAGCGCACAAAATAAACGTGAGTAAAATGAGGTTCTTACTTGAATTGGAAAGCAACGCCGCGTTGCTCTTCAGCTTTAAGAAAGTCCATTTTGGTGCAGTACAATGGAGTAGACATGGAAAGTCTTATGTATGGGAGATGTGGAAAAGTATAATTAAGTAGTAAAATTTGAAAAAAATAAATAATAATAATTGTATTACACGCAAAATCATAAAAACAAACTTCCAGCCGCACCCTAGCCCGAAAAAAAAATATTGCATTAAAAAAAAAACTTTATAGAAACATTATCGTTAGGAAAAATTGCAGCTAAAAGCAAAAATAAATACCTGCCAGGGTTACAATAAATAACAAAGGTCAACATGCAAAGCCACTTTCAGCTCAGCGCCTTGTGGCATGCCACTGCTGCTTGCAAAGACAAAGGCAAAGGCTATGAAAATATTTGTACGCGGAGGGCGCAAAAGTGCACCACAATCACAAAAATTTCAAAGCAAAAAAATAAGAAAATTAATGCGAGAATTAAGTAAGCAATGCATAAAAACTTAACAAAAAAAAAAAATACTATAGCTTTTAGTTAACTGGCGCTGTCTGCCAGCCAGCCTTGCGTGGCGCACCCAAGCGCACCACGGAGCTGAGTTCAAATGGACACATTATTCGTTTGCGCTAGGCTAGTGAATGCATAGTTTTATATGCAACACGATAAGCGCACGTCTACATACAAGCTCATTTTTTTCATAATAATTTTTTACCTTTTAACATATTAAAGGCTTTTTCACGCTTTCACAATAATAACCGATGTGGACATGTATGTACGTACATAGTTATATAATCGCCATCATCAGGCGAGCATCAAACGCATTGACGATGATGATAAGCCAAATGTTAATTGTGACCAGCACTCAGCAAGAATCAGGCAACAAAGCGAGTTAGCTTGCAATGAGCACGTAAGCACGCATAGCTGCAGTTGTGAGCATAAAAATAGCACAGACAAAAGTGACAGAGTATTGACAATGTGCTGGTTAACTGTTTTCATATCGATAACTAAATATTAATGTCGATAACGATAAAGAGAAGTGTTCAGTGATCAGTATCAGTGATCAGTACAAGAAACGGCGTCGTATTCAAAAAATATATCTATAGGCGTATATATAGTATATAGATAATTGTATCGGTAAGAATTTTGTTAAATATATCTACATATAACGGGTGATTTTTTTGAGGTTAGGATTTTCATGCATTAGTATT
>NW_023476617.1:0-2978 GCF_013731165.1 Rhagoletis pomonella
GCCTTTTCAAAACAATTTCGATAAATACTCATATTGTGTAAGAATTGATCTAAACTACTAAATAACTTGAATTTGACAACACTTTTCGACAAAATAAATAAATAGCTATGGCACATCTACAGACCATATTTAAATTATAGAATTCCCTCAATTCATGTTGAATTTAATTCTGAAAACAGGTTGTAACCCTCCTATATATAGTTGAGGAATAAAGTTTCTTCAAAGCCATATTGATTGATGTCCATATTGTAGTTATTTACTTAACCTATTGCATACATTAAATTTGACTATGTAAACAGGTGGCAACCCTATTAAAAATATTCTTGAATATTCAAAATTCAAATATTCCGTGATGCATGATGGGTGACTAATACGAGGCGATCTTACAGGCAACTTTTAGTTGAAAGCAAAAATCGCCTGGTGTGAACGGTCTTTCAACTAATCGCTTCCAAGTAAGTTGGGGTGCAGCCAACTTTTGATTCGACTAATCGCCTCTAAAATTGCCTGGAAAATCGCCTCATGGGAACACCGTATTAAAGTGGTTTTTGTATGACGAGAGAGGCTTATACTTCTCAATTGCTCACTCTGCCCAATGCAGCACTTCCCAGCGGCACACTGCTGAATGGGGTCCGTCCACAATATGCCTTACGCAATTCATACAAATAATTGATAACAACAAAAAATTTTAATCCACATTGTAGGCAGTCTGCCCCGTCTGAAACCTGGTTTGGTACCAAATGGCTCGGATAGGTTCTTCCCAATTCTGACGGAGCTAGTATTGCTCAACACCATTTTATACCACAGCAGGAAACTTCTTTTCGTGCAATCGAAAGCCGCTTTGAGGTCGATAAATAGTCGGGTGTTTTGCGAGATATGGCATATGGTGAGTACGGTAGCTGATGCTTAGAAGACTGATCTCGCGGTAGTAGGCGCATATGGTGGGGTCACTATTCTAGTGGATTTGATAAAGCGAACTTAGACTCCGCTCTTTTCTTATTTTGGGTAATATGTCTCGCTTCTCTCTTCATCTTCCTATATCGGTCCCACATAGCTTGCGTTAATCCAGATCGCTGCGGGACCCTGCAGGCAGCATATATTTACTCTGCAGCTTCATGACAATACTCATCGTACTAAATATTCCTTCGGGCTTGCTTAAATCCCGACTACTTCTTCGGCGGCGGTACTTTCGGATATGTCGATGTGTGTTGAAGAGTCGAGTGGCGAGTCTGTGTGTCATGTAAACTGCTACAGAGTACCATAATTAGGGCTCGGGGAAGGTGATTGCCTTATTCTGTTACCCGACGTTTCGTCGTTGAGGCTGAATTTTCCGACGGTGGCGCCAAAGGTTTGTTCTTATCCAGATTACACTGAAAATAAAATTTCGTAAAAGTGCTACGAAAATCTACATAAAAATATTGTAATGTTTAAGAACATATTTTATATCTTATTATATTTAGTTTTGTTGAGTCTCATAGTTTAACAAGTTGCATCAATATACTTTATTGAATGAAGCCTAAGCAATAAAAAATATGTAGTATAGAACCTATTCGTATGCATATAAATAAAAGACTTAAGTTTTATTATAGGTAAAATAACCTTTTTTATTAATTCTAAACTACAGTGTAGTCAGAAAATTCTTCTTCTTTCCTAGAACGTATGATTGCTTTTATTATTAACACTATAAAAACATGACATAAATTATAGCACAGCACTTTCATTATATTTTAATCAATAATGTTAAGCGTTTTTGCAAAACGTTTTGTTAAAAAAAAGCATAAAATTAACGATAAAATCAAAATAAAAGTGTTGTGTTATAATACGTAACTAGAGGGCCAGTTACTGTCGAAATTCGACAGTTTTTCTAGTTTTAGCAGCCTTGCAGAGGTTTTCTAACTTAACACGTAGCAAAAATTATACGGTACAAATTAACTAACCGGAAAATCTTTTGCTAAAACGTACCTAAATTTTTGTTTTTATCTGAGCAGGTCTTTGGAGGACTTCGGCACGACTTGGAATTGTCCCGATACGTTCAAGTTTATCGATAAATTCCAATGATTTGATACATATCGATAGGTCGATGAATTTCAAGAACACTAAAATTCGATAACCCGACCAATTTCGATAACTGTGAAATTCGATGGCTCGATAAATTTCGATAACTCAAAAATGTAAAAACTTTCGATACCTTTGTAAATTTTTACTTTTGACATCTCCACATTTTTCGAAAACTATCTTAACATTTTGATAACTCGTTACACTCTGTTAAGACGATTAAATTCGATAAGCAGTGATAAATCGATAAGCTTATA
Organism: Rhagoletis pomonella; assembly: GCF_013731165.1. Lineage (NCBI taxonomy): Eukaryota > Metazoa > Arthropoda > Insecta > Diptera > Tephritidae > Rhagoletis > Rhagoletis pomonella. The sequence continues at coordinate 2,310 of NW_023476617.1, forward strand.
TAACCTTGAAATTTCGATAAATTGATTTATTTTGAAAATTCCATAAACTTCGCTTCGTTGAACCAACCAATTTCAGTAAATCAATAATTATCGATAACTCTGTAAGTTGAAAGAACTCCATGCATTACGACACCTCGATATATTTCGTTAAGTCTATAAATAATGATCATTTAATAGATATCGATAACTTGATACATTTCTTTAACATGACAAATTTCGTTAATCCCACACGTTTATATAGCTCGATAACTATCCGTAAATTTGGACAACTAAGTTTCTGTGTCTATAAATTTCGACAACTCAGTAAACATTGATCAGTTTGAATAATTCGATACGTTGCGATAATTTAATAAGCATGGATAAATTTCGATAATTATAAACTTCGATGATTCGATAAATTTCAGTAACCTTTATGGCTGATTTTATTTCGATTCCTATCGGAAAATTTCAACTCTGTTAACCTAATTCTTATGTATTTCTCATTGTCTCCATTTTCACCTTTATCTTCACTTTTGCCTTTTTTTTGTCTTCAGCTTCATATTTATCTTTAATTCAAAGTTTAATTTCAAATATGAAGTAAAACAAAACGCGAAATAGCTTAAATTGAACAGGTTGCAAAAACAACCATACACAAATATGGAAATTTTTAAACGACGATTTTCAACCAAT
>NW_023476618.1:0-2978 GCF_013731165.1 Rhagoletis pomonella
ATCAGACACACTTGCCGCTCCAACCGCTGCAAGTCTTTCCAAGTGGGCCACTTTCATCTTGGTCCTCGGTCTCCCCATTGTCTGGATCCGATGCACTGCGTCCCTCAGCCGGTTGTCAATCTTAAACGGATCTTTCCAGTCACGTCTTTGCTTAAAGGTGAAGTTTTTCTTCTTCTGTGACATGTACAACCGCAATGCGTTACTGGACATTGCTTCCGGCTTATCTCCGGGAGTGCACCATCTCACATGGTCGTGCTTCTGCCGGCCACTGGTGGTGACCAGACCATGTCTCTTCTCGTGGGCACCCTTTTCGCCAGATCTATGCCGCATCCTCTGTCCATGACACCGAGGCTCCTGCCTTCGTGCTGCACTGCCTTTAGCACATCTTGCTAAATCCGGTTCCTCACGCTGAAACTTTCCCAGTGTTTCCGCGTCTCGCTTTTTCGCCGGCGTCAACCTCATTGACCGGACATGTATAACCTCATCCTTGGCTTCCGACTTAACTGCTCGCCTTTGCCGGCCACCTTTTCCGGGACACTTCAAAGCGCGGCTACTGTTTTCACAGCCCCTTCCATTTCCGGCCACCGGCGTATCACCATTGCAACGTGGTTCAGTGGCTTTCCTCCTGCCAGAAACACTGCCTGGCTTGCCATGACCACTTCCTTGTTGCGACCTCTTGTTCACTGAGCTGGCGGAACCGTCACGCTTTTCCTGTATCAGTGAACCGCTTCCTTCTCCTGATAAAACCACTCCGTCTCCATCACTACCAACCTCCGCCCAACTAACCGCTTCCGTTTCTGGTGGAATTGTCGACACTTCCTCTAAGACTAACCGTCTACTGCAGTACTGACTGTCGTAACCAATCCTAAGTGGCACTTTCCGGTGACGATCTGTCAGGATCATTCTCTGTAGGTCAATCTTCATGCCTTGGCCAAGTAAGAAATCCACGCCGATGATGACTTCATCCACAATGTCTGCCACTATAAACTTAGTGTACGAGGCCCAATCGTCGATTATCACCTCGCATGGTACTTCTCCTAATACTTGGATGCATTCACCAGTTGCAGTCTGCAGCTTTGCTCCAGGTAGTGGCTTCACATAAAAAGTGGCCAAATCCGGTCGAATAATGGAATGTGTCGCTCCAGTATCCACTGTCAGTACTCTCTCCTGCCCATTCACACATCCACCAATAGTGAGGTTGCTCGCATTCCGGCCAATTTGTGAGACGGAGATTATGGGCCCTTCAACTTCTGGAGCCAGCACGCGGCCCTTCCTGCTGGCTCGTTTCAGTTTAACGACTGATTGGAGTTGGCTTCGTCTCCTTCAGCCCTGCGTTTGCGTCCTGCTGAATTGTTGAGACCATTGGGACTTGCGCTGCAATCGCGGGCGAAGTGGCCTGACTTTCCACATTTAAAACATTTTGTAGCACCATCCTTCCTCTCGGTTGCGCCAGGAGTATTCTTCCCTGCCATCGACTTGAGTGTTTTCAGGATCTCGTTCATCACGTCAGGTGTTTCCAATTCTACTCGATGGGCTTTGTAGGCTGGTCTACTTAGGAGCGCTGCCGTTTCACGTGTCTGAGCATACGAGACCGTTTCAGCAAATGTTGGCTTTGGATTTGCATACGTCTCGCGCTTGGTATACACGTCCCTTATTCCGTTGATGAACCTCTGGATTTTTACTCTTTCGAGGTGCTCACCAGATGCATCTCCAATTGCCAAATGAGCCAACCTTTCAACTTCGGAGGCGAATTCCTGTAGAGTCTCATTGGATTTCTGGCAGCGATTTTCCAGCTCCATCTGGTAAATCTGTCTCCTGTGTTCGCTACCATAACGTCTTTCCACTGCACCCATTAACGCATCGTAACTGTTCCTTTCACAATCAGGAATAGTCTGCAAGATTTCCGCTGCAGGTCCTTTTAATGCAACGAAGAGTGCAGCGGATTTATCCTCCATGCTCCAGTGATTTGCTGTAGCTGTCTTCTCAAACTGGAGCTTAAAGACTTGGAAAGGAATCGTGCCGTCAAAGGATGGAGTCTTTACCTTGGGCGCACTGGTCGAAGAAGGTGGGCGATTCAACTGCATATCTCGGAGGCGACCTTCCAACTCTTCTACCTTAGCCTCGACTTTCTCCTGAATTAGCTCTTCGATTTTATCTTGTCGTTTCTCGATTTTATCCTGTCTCTCTCTGAGTTCCGCGTTATCTTTAAATAAATTCTCTTGTAGCTGAGTAATCTTTTCATCTAGCTGCGATGACATGTACGTTTTCTGTGCTTCCAGCTGCGAGGACATGCGTGTTTCCTGCACTTGCAGCTGGGATGAAATCTGTGATATGGCACCCAATAACATGTTCATGTCTATAGCCGTTGACGCACAAGGAGCCTTTCCCTGCTCTTCAAGCTTCGCTGATGTCTGTTCCACATCATTCGATGAACCAGCAACCTCTTCCTTGTCTTTGTCCTTCAAGGATGCCTCGTCGTCCTCACGATGGAAGTCGTGTTTGTCAACGTCGATGCCTTCCTTTTCCATAGCCTCTCGCAACCGTGATAGCAACTCCACTTTTCTTCCGGAGGTTGCTAAATTTCGTTTCTGCAACTCCTGCTTGAGTTCCTCAATCTTTAGATCCTGAATTTTTGCCATTTTCAGTAGTTTATCCTTCGGGATTTATTTAACAATCCCACTTCTGACACCAATTGTTACGATTATCCTTGAAACCTCGTCCGGATTTCCCAAATCTCTCGGTTCGTATCGCTGGATTGTTAAATAAATGCAATCGATGACCGAATTGTAGTACAATTAACTTTATTGTTCAACAAACAATTTACAATACTTGCTAATACAGTAAAAACACTTAACAATACTTGTTAAAGCAATAACAGCGCTTAACTAAACTTGGTAACACAATTAAACTTATAGCTTGCTTATTCGCAACTCGCTTCTCTGCTCACTTTACTTGTAGCTTGCTGACTTGCAACTTCG
>NW_023476619.1:0-2978 GCF_013731165.1 Rhagoletis pomonella
CTCTCCATTTTTGCGATACCGCCGCCTAAGAAGTTTCACTTCAAAAAGATTAGAATATTTGGAACCAGCGACCTAAATGCACGTCAGTAATGCTAATACTGTTCTTTACATCTTTTGACAATAGGCCAGTGCAATTGATAATTATCAAGAGAACAATTAAAATTTTATTGAAAACAGATAACTTTGAGATTAACGATAAGCTAAAGGGCTGCGAGAAACGATATTATTTTTGTTAAGATTTCTACCGGGTGTGGGGCGCACACATGTGCTTTTTTTTAAGAAGTTTTACTTCTATCACGTGTACGGTGTTTCACTGCTGTTAAATATGCATGTAAGTAGTAGCGACACATTGGGTGAACTAAATGCATGCATATATACATATTTATGTACAACTGTAGGTGATATTGTACGCGTCCTTCCAGGTAGGTTAAGTGCGGGTGATAAACCCATGTAGCATAACTAAATACTGAGTACATACCTGCAATTAAAATGGGGAAAAATGTTACAATTTCGGCATATGACTGAAAAAAACTTTAAAATACACACAAATTGTGGTTTCCAAGACATGTTCGAAGTGATTGGCACAGCTGCATCCATCAACTTGTCAACTCGCGGGAAATCCTTTCGACCGATTTGCAGGGAATTTCGGTTTAAGTGGCAATCGGGGAATGGGCATTTTTTTCGGGGAACTTGGTATATTGTTTTTATATCTTAAAGTAACCAAATTAGACGGATATGTTAAGTTTTAATCATTTGACTATTTTTAGAGCGACATTTTTTTCAATTTGAATCGCAATATCTCCACAACAAGAGTTTTCCCAGATATAAGCTATATACCAGATGAAAGACAAGGTTTTGGGCTAGATTTAATTTTTAATTTTTTTTTATTTTAATATATTTATAATCTAGAAAATATACAGGTTTCTTACAGATTATTATGATAAAGCCAAAAAGAGAATTAGCGTTACTTAAACAATTCATTTAATATTAATTTAATCCGAGGTTTTGGTAAACAGAAATCAAGTACATTGGAATTCAAGATTATATTATATTCTTTCAGAGTTCTTAAAATCGGCGAATTTAAGGCATATAAAGTTCTAACCCGTTCTAGATGTTTATATAATATTTAAACGACCATTGACTTGGTCAGGCCGATTTGGTCAGTTCTCAAGATTATGGTTAATGAAGTCAAACATGTATTGTCAAAGATTAGGAATCGTTTGATAAGTTAATACTCGTTTCAGCATATAAGTATTTACATACATTAACATAATACAATTAGGGTGAGAAACGCCCATTTTAAGTCCATTTATGCAGTCTTCAAAATTGGTGCGGAATGGTTTCATTCGTCACCGAAGAAGCACATTTTTCACGGTTTCTAAATTTGCGGTTATATGAAAGTAGGGGACGTGCAATAAGTGTTTACATATACATAAATATTTTAGTTAATTTCATTATGTGAAAAAGTGACTGTAGGTGAATGCAATAGTCTTTAACATATCCTGGGAAATCCTTTTGAGGACTCTCCAATTGGACGATATTGCTTTGCATTCAGCGAAAAAAGTCACATCCTGGCACACTTTTCTGTTAGTCGGTTCTATCATTTAAAAGTTATTTATATAATTCAAGAGAAATTTTTTTCAGAAAAAAACAGGAGATCCACTTAATTTTTCGGATATAACTTTGGTGGATGTTACTCGATCGGTACGAAGTAACTACCAAATTGAAGGCGAGACTTACTGTTACTGATTTATGATAATAATATGATGAAAATCGTTCAGCTTATAAACAAATTATTTTAAAATAAAAAAATGTTGAACAAAATTGTTTGTCATTTTCCTATATTTGCAATTTTTATATTGTATGCATAAACATAAGTAAACGGGAGCGTCTCATTACCCTGCATTATAAAGTTCCGTATTTTGAAATTCTGTCACACAAAATTCTACTTTTCGCACTTTCGTCTTTCAAAATTCTGTTTTTGTGGTAGATAAAATCTGACAAAATTTACCATATTCGCATCTTTGGCTGTGTTCCAATCGGTAATTTTTTCTCCTTGGTGAGACGGGTTGGAAAAATTTACTATGGTGTACGAATAAATTGAATTTTGCTGTTCCAAATGCAAAGTAAAATTTTGACAATTGAAAAACCAAACAAACGCTCGTGCGAATGCTTTATTTTTGTGTTTGCGGAAATTGTTAAAATTGATATCTACTATATAACTTGCAAGTAACGTACGCCTTTTTATGCTTTTTTCAGCTTTCATTTTGATTTTGACTCTTTATTACCGCCATACAATATTAGGTTTGTTCCACAAGCTACTCGAAGTCACTTCGAGTTGCACAAACATACGCGTTCCACAAGTAAGTTTTAGAGTTTCTTTGATATACGCTCACAGTTTGAACTTTGCTCGAGTTTTTCTACAAGTAGAGTGTGGAGCAAAACTACTATGTATGTATATATATATTTAGAAGCTGTAAAAATTTTAAATTCCATCTTCCGACTTACATAAGTAATTTCGTTTTTAATAGTTTTTATAAGGTGCTTCTTTTTAATTTCTTGTTATCCTTTCTGGAAATTTGAAATTTTGCAAAAATAAGTTCTTGTAAATTCAATACAAGATTATAGAAACTGGGAATCGCTTCCTACAACAACTACTTTTTTGCGGCGATGCCGCCCTTCGCCACGGTTTTAAGTTCTAGAAAAGGTTTCTGTTTCCGATGCATGCTGTCATGCACTGACCAAAACTAAGGAGAATATTTCGCGTTATGATTATTTCCAGTAATAAAAGTTTTGTCAAACTAATTAAAAATACTGAAAATCAAAATTCTGTATTAAAATATAAAGTAAACAACGTTAAACTAGACATGTCATTACTTTCAAAAGTGCGCTTTGGGCTTTGGAGGACCTATAAAATATAGTTACCATGAAAAACTTGTATTATTACTGGGAATCTCCTGAAGATAAGTAAAGTTTTC
>NW_023476620.1:0-717 GCF_013731165.1 Rhagoletis pomonella
AAAAAATCGGTTTTTTTTTGGCAATATTTTAGAAGCTCTAGCAAAGAAACAAAGGCGGTATTAGGCTTAAATTAAAGCTAGAAGTCTCGACTACTATCCCTGAAAATACCATGCCTACACCTTGACCTGATGGCCACTTATAGTCATTTATTGAACAGCAAAATCTGATTTTGTGCGAAGTTTGAGTACCCACCGCAATTAAACTATAGGGGATAGAGCCTTCCACTTGGGTTGAAATTAAGGCTTGAACTATCGACTACAATCGCTTAAAATACCATCCCTGAACCTTAACCCTAAGGTCACTTATAGTTATTTATTTAACAGCAAAAACTGATTTTGGTAAAACTTATCTATTTTTTTCAATAGCACAGTAAAATATAAAGGGACCTTTTCAATTAAAGGTTGCTTGAGAAAACGGCCATTAAAGGAGGAATAACAATGAAAGTATCACTTATAATCAGGGAATGGATTTTTAGGACCTAAAAACCTATACAAAAGGCAAAATAAAATAACGAAATAGGCTGGAAAAGGCAAAATAAAATAGCGAAAAAGGCACTAGGTATTGCAAAAAAGGCAAAAGAAAATAGCGAAAAGGCAGGAAAAGGCACTAGGTATTGCAAACAAGTAATTTTTAGCAAAAAAAACCGACTTCAACTCTCATAAAAAAATATATACAGGGTGTCCCAGAAGTAACGTGCCAAACTTTAGGGGAAGGTA
>NW_023476620.1:817-2978 GCF_013731165.1 Rhagoletis pomonella
AAAAATTTTTTCAGGTAAAAGTGTCACCGTTTTTGAAATATTTACATTTTTTCGAATTTAAAAAAAAATCGTGCCTTTTCATGTGTTTTCTTTAACTGCAACTACAAACCGGGCAATACTTAGTAAATTTTTTATGTAAAATACTTCCAGATAGTTGCCTCTCCATACTCAAATGCAATGTAGTTAAAATATATTAAGGAACCATCATAAAATTAGGAATATTTCTGGATTTTTAACTTTTTGATATTTTCTTCCCCAACTTTTACTATCTCGGGTGAAAAAAAAATGTACTGAGCTATAACTTTACATCACATAAAAAAATTGCTCATTTAATAAAGATTTCAGAAAGGTTTTGAGGTTTTGTTTTGAATAGAAAAAAAAAAGTTATAGCCGCTTTTGTGGGTAAAGACACGCTAGAATGTATTTAATAGATTTAAATTGAATTTGCTCTTGGTACCGTCAAATGACATGCTAAATAGTACAAAGGTACATAATTACTTGCTTCTGACATTATTATTATTATTATTACCGGAATTCGGACTAGAGTCTATAACAAGGGCTATATCTATCAATATTTTGTGTGAAGGATGGGTTCACGTGAAATAAGATATACATGAGTTGTTTGAAGAAAAATTTATTCATTTATTGATAAAATATGCTCAAATTGGCGACCTTCTACTCTAATACAAGCTCGGCACCTTTTAAGAAAAGACGCTTTTAGAGATCTTAAACTCAATTGGGCTATCTCAGCAGCAGCTCCATTTATTTGTTCCCGCAAATGCTCTTCGTTTTGAATTGTTTTTGAATAAATTTTGTCCTTAAGACAGCCCCAGTAGAAAAAATCTAATGGATTCAGGTCTGGCGATCGAGCGGGCCACGTGATTGGCCCGTATCATCGATTCCATCGGCGAGGATAAGTTTCGTCTAAATGAGCTCTTACTGCAGCCATAGTCTTCGCCGCAGGTTTAAGGGTACATCTTCTAAAAGAGTTGGAAGCCGTTCCTGAAGGAACTCTAAACAACTGTGAGAGTTGAGCGTTGGCGGCAGTTCCACAGGTCCCAATATCTGACAATTAAAAATACCGTACTATAAATTTATTTTGTACAGGTACTGCGTACGATATTCTCTCATTTCGTGAGGATTGTCTATCTGCCAACTGTGAAGGTTATGTAAATTAAAATAACCATCACGTTTGCATGATGATTCATCGCTCCAAATTATTTTATTAAAAAAGTTGGGGTCTGATTATGCATTCGCAACATTTCACGGCAAAATCCTGAACACGTTGAATGTGGTAGGGATGAAATCGATGGTCTTTTAAAGCTTTGTGAACTGTAGTTTTTGGTATTCCCGTCCGTCTTTCCAGCATTCTCACTGAAGTCGATGGGCCTAGTTCCACTTCCTCTAACACAGCTTCAACATCTACCGTTGCAGGACGTCCTGTTTCGCCGCCACGCCTTCCAGGTATGCGACCTTAAAAAAGTGAAAAATGATAGTTAACAAGCAAGCAAACAAGAAAGGTGTAAAAATCACTTACCTTCATATATTTCTCTATGGGTCCGGGCGAATACTTCACGACCCGGATGTCGACGATTGGATAGAGTCTTTGAGCAGCTCTGGCATTACAGCAAGCTTCACCGTAAATTAGGTGAATATCCGCATATTCATGCGACGTATACTGCGTGTTCTCTGTCATAGTATTAATAACACAATGTTCGAAGTGGCCAATTTCACAAAATCCACTTTCACTAATTCCGGTAAGTAACACAAAATAATGTCAGAAGCAAGTAATTATGTACCTTTGTACTATTTAGCATGTCATTTGACGGTAACAAGAGCAAATTCAATTTAAATCTATTAAATACATTCTAGCGTGTCTCAGTCCTTTACCCACAAAAGCGGCTATAACTTTTTTTTTTCTATTCAAAACAGTAAGTGTGGCACCTTTCTGAAATCTTTATTAAATGAGCAATTTTTTTATGTAATGTAAAGTTATAGCTCAGTACATTTTTTTTTCACCCGAGATAGTAAAAGTTGGGGAAGAAAATATCAAAAAGTTAAAAATCCAGAAATATTCCTAATTTTATGATGGTTCCTTAATATATTTTAACTACATTGCATTTGAGTATGGAGAGGCAACTATCTGGAAGTATTTTACATA
>NW_023476621.1:0-2977 GCF_013731165.1 Rhagoletis pomonella
GTTGCTATTGCGCATAAATATTATCCTTATTGTTGTGCTTTTCTTTTGTTTTTTTTTTTGCTTTGATGCTGTCGCGACTGTCAAAAAAGCAAACGCATCCGCATAAATGGCACATTTGACAATTGCCATCAGCGGCGAACAGACGACAGCTAGCGTGTAGCAGAGGGGCACTGTAAAAAAAATTGCTTACAAATATACACTGGTAAATCCAGGGGTGTCGTTGGAGGGACGAAGCTGCTTTAATTATGTGATTCTTCGAAAACCGAAAACTGCCAAAACAAAAGTAGAGCAAATATTTTTCACTAGGTTATTTCGACTGTGAAATGTCCCCTCTATCTTAGAATGGGGAAGATAGACACACTACGATCCATCACCTAGCGGGGATTCTCCGTGACGACCGTCCTACCTACACTCACTACTTCTGCTATCTTCTTTGTAGGGTACCATTTGCCTGACTCCACCATCCGAAAATGCCTTTTCTAAATAGTTGCCATTAGCTGATTTGTAGTGACCTCACCTAATTTCATTCATCGAAGGTGAATCTCACACATATTTAATAAGTACTAAGCTTCGATGAGATATTAAATTCACGACATTATCTAAAATTGCATACTTTTTGGCTCACTTTATGAAACAGATACTGACACCTAAGGATTGCAAGACAGTTATAAGTCGAGTTAGAGAGTATGGGAGTCTCACTTGAGGAATCGGCGTGTGATGGCATGTCATATGATGACACATCATGTACCGATTATTATATCGATAATCATATCGAAAAATATATCGATAAGCATATCGATAACAATATCGATAAAAAGACCAACTGCAAAGTCGATAAATTTACCAATCCATATATCGGTAACAAGATCGATTAATATACAGATAGCAATATCAACAAAAATTTCGATAACAATATCAATTATTGTATCGATAAACATACTGCTTTCGATATCGATAAATAACAATATCGATTATTATTTCGATGGCAGTTTTTAAATTAACCGATAGTGGAATAGATAAATATATAACGAAAATTGCGAAATAGTTTCAAGAATATTTAAATGATCCCGAGAAACCCGAAATTATTCTTGAGAATCCTGATTTAGTACCGAGAATCCCGAAAATCTCAAAAATACTGATATAATTGCCACATTGAGGTGAGGGGTGTTCATGTTTGGTGAGTTTAGGTGAGCTGTGGTGATAATGGGTATGATGAGTTTAGTTGTGGTGGTGGTGGTGGATTAAGGTGAGGTGTGGTATTGTGGTGAGTTCAGGTGTAGTTAGTCTTATTTTTTTTTAGCTAAAATTACCTTTATTGTAATCATTCTTCCTCTATCATTATTTTTATCGGTATCCTCATCTTCATCTGTTTCTTCATATTTATATTTATTTTACCTTTGTGTTGATTATTTCTTTAATCTACATATTCCCCTTCACCTTTGCTTTTATAAAAAAAGCTTTGCCTTTATCTTAATGCATCTTTGTTCTTGTTTTAATTTTTAACTTTAGCTTTATCCGTTACTTCATCTACTTATGTGCGTAGTCACATTAACTTTCATTCTTCTATTGGCTTTTATCTAAATCTTACGTTTTTGTTAAATTCATACCATGTTCATACATTTAAGATGCTTTTGTTTCCGTTGCAACCATTTAGGTCCCAACCATAATTTCGGTTAAATTTGCCACTTTACTCCCAACCAACCAACCGCCGCTAAAGAAGCTTTTGTTCAAAAAACAAAATATTCCCACCGCTCAACCGCAGGGTTATTCAACCCCCAAAGCCCCTCTTTCAAACAAAACTTACTAAATAAAGCTACGCCCAAAGTCTTCGTATACATACGAATTTAAAACGAACAAAACACATCGTTTACACACCCTCAGCAGAGCACTACATATTTGCCATAGCGAATTAAGTATACGCCAAGTCCGCTGTTTGGTTGCAACGATTTCTATTTCAAAATATTTTTTTATCCCCACAGCTTTGCCCTGCTCCTGCGTGTTTCTGTTTTTATTATTATTTTTTTCAAAGCGTTTGCACATTATTCGCAATCCGCTCACCCCCACCCTACCCTCGGCTATGCTTTTGTGATTATTTTTATGATTATTATTATTGTTGTTGCCCTGCTGTGGCATTTATTTGCACAATTGGCGCAATAAAATGTATGTACAACTAAAGAGTAAAAGATACACAAAAAAAAAATACGCAAAAAAGACCTGAAGCGAAGCTCGGCAACTCAGCAGCTGCGTTCCTTGCGCCTCTGGCGGTGTTGCAATATTTTGCTGCCGGTTATTGTTGGTAATTTTGGCGAGCATCAGCTGCGTTACAAATATTTGCATTGACTGTACATACAGATGTTGTAGTTGTCGGCGTCGTTGCTTTCCTTTCTCGCCCCCTAACTCTGCCTGAAGCTTTCGTGTGTGGCCACAACACATGAACTGAATAGCAATTTGTGGTATTTCACTTTGTTTATAGATTATGTGATGAGCGCTGTGGCTGATGATCGGCATAATGAAGAATGTGCAGATGCGAATTTTTGTGTGCATGTAGATTTACTTTGTACAATTTATGTATGAATGTGAAGTCAGAATTTTAATTATGTTATGTGTGAAAATTAAAGCCAAATTTTATAGAAGTTTTAAAAATGAAGTTAGTGAGTTCAGCTTTAGTTATATTTATAACCGATTGACTATATTGACCTAAAACTCCGGGAAAAGTTGCGTTCAAAACACAGATATTGTAATCGTTATTGATGTGCGCTATGTATATGCAAGTTTTAAATTGAATTCCGCAAAAAAAAAAAAACTCAGTGCGAGTAGTCCCTACGCGCGGAAGAAGTGAAACTTAATAGAGGAAATTCCAGAAAGAAAGAAATGTGCGATATGTACTTATTTTCTAATATACATCTTCATCTTCATCTTCATCTTCATCTTCATCTTCATCTTCATCTTCATCTTCATCTTCATCTTCATCCTCATG
>NW_023476622.1:0-2977 GCF_013731165.1 Rhagoletis pomonella
AGTATCCACTGTCAGTACTCTCTCCTGCCCATTCACACATCCACCAATAGTGAGGTTGCTCGCATTCCGGCCAATTTGTGAGACGGAGATTATGGGCCCTTCAACTTCTGGAGCCAGCACGCGGCCCTTCCTGCTGGCTCGTTTCAGTTTAACGACTGATTGGAGTTGGTTTCGTCTCCTTCAGCCCTGCGTTTGCGTCCTGCTGAATTGTTGTGACCATTGGAACTTGCGCTGCAATCGCGGGCGAAGTGGCCTGACTTTCCACATTTAAAACATTTGCCAGAACCATGCTTTTTCTCGCCCAGCAGTTGGATAATCTTCTTCAGCATTTCATTTGTCTCTTCCGGTGCTTCCACTTCCACACGATGTGCTTTGTAGGCTGGTCTACTTAGGAGCGCCGCCGTTTCACGCGTCTGAGCATACGAGACGGTTTCAGCAAATGTTGCCTTTGGATTCGCGTACGTCTCTCGCTTGGTATACATGTCCCGCATTCCGTTGATGAACCTCTGGATTTTTACTCTTTCAAGGTGCTCACCAGATGCGTCTCCAATTGCCAAATGAGCCAGCCTTTCAATCTCAGAGGCGAATTCCTGTAAAGTCTCGTTGGATTTCTGGCAGCGATTCTCCAGCTCCATCTGGTAAATCTGTCTCCTGTGCTCGCTACCATAACGTCTTTCCACTGCACCCATTAACGCATGGTAACTGTTCCTTTCACAATCAGGAATAGTCTGCAAGATTTCCGCTGCAGGTCCTTTTAATGCAACGAACAATGCAGCGGATTTATCCTCCATGCTCCAGTGATTTGCTGTAGCTGTCTTCTCAAACTGGAGCTTAAAGACTTGGAAAGGAATCGTGCCGTCAAAGGATGGAGTCTTTACCTTGGGCGCGCTGGTCGAAGAAGGTGGGCGATTCAACTGCATATCTCGGAGGCGACCTTCCAACTCTTCTACCTTAGCCTCGACTTTCTCCTGAATTAGCTCTTCGATTTTATCTTGTCGTTCCTCGATTTTATCCTGTCTCTCTCTGAGTTCCGCGTTATCTTTAAATAAATTCTCTTGTAGCTGAGTAATCTTTTCATCTAGCTGCGATGACATGTACGTTTTCTGTGCTTCCAGCTGCGAGGATATGCGTGTTTCCTGCACCTGCAGCTGGGATGAAATCTGTGATGACATCTCTGACATGCGTGTATCCTGTACTTGCATCATCTGTGACATGGCAGCCAATAACGTGTTCATGTCCATAACTGTTGATGACGATGTTCTTCAACCTTCCCAGATGTCTGTTGCACATCCTTCGACGAACATGCAGTCTCATCCTTCTGTTCGTCCATTGCGGATGTATCGTCGGGTTTACCTTGGAAGTCGTATTTGTCCACGTCGATGCCTTCAGCTTCCATAGCCTCTCGCAACCGGGATAACAATTCCACTTTTCTTCCGGAGGTGGCCAAATTACGCTTTTCCAACTCCTGTTTCAGCTCCTCAATTTTTAAGTCCTGAATTTTTGCCATTTTTAGTAGTTTCTGCTTCGGGATTTATTTAACAATCCCACTTCTGACACCAATTGTTACGATTATCCTCGAAACCTTGAGGGATTACCCAAATATACTCGGGCTCGTATCGCTGGATTGTTAAATAAATGCTAACGATGACCAAATGGTAGTACAATTAACTTTATTGTCCAACAAACAATTTACAATACTTGCTAATACAGTAAAAACACTTTACAATACTTGTTAAAGCAATAACAACGCTTTACTACTTGTTAACACAATTAAACTTATAGCTTGCTTATTCGCAACTCAATTCTCCGCTCACTTTACTTGTAGCTTGCTGTCTTGTAACTAACTCCACTCCGCTGTGTCGTGGCTCTTATATACCTGCGCTCACACTTATGGCAACTCTAGAACGTTCTGAAGTTTATCGCTCGTTCTCTTTTTCTCGCTGTTCGCAGTGTTCATCCAACTTGACGTTTCTCTTTGTGGAACATTCTACGTCATTCCTCGAACATTCTGCCTATTTCTCGTTGTCCGCTTTGTGTTGCCGCAGTATTCGCCACACTGCCCTCCACCTAAGTCTGATCGTCCCGATCAGACACACTTGCCGCTCCAACCGCTGCAAGTCTTTCCAAGTGGACCACTTTCATCTTGGTCCTCGGTCTACCAGCTGTCTGGATTTGATGCACTGTGTCCTTCAGCCGTTTGTCAATCTTCAACGGATCTTTCCAGTCAAGTCTTTGCTTGGAGGTAAAGCTTTTCTTCTGTTGCGACATGTACAACCACAGCGCGTTACTGGACATTGCTTCCGGCTTATCTCCGGGAGTGCACCATCTCACATGGTTGTGCTTCTGCCGGCCACTGGTGGTGACCAGACCATGTCTCCTCTCGTGGGCACCCTTTTTGCCAGATATATGCCGCATCATCTGTCCCTGACACCCTGACTCCCGCCTTCGCGCTGCACTGCCTTTAGCACATCTTGCTACATCCGGATCCTTACGCTGAAGCTTCCGCCGTCGTTTCGTATCTCGCTCTTCCGCCGATGCTAACTTCATTGACCGGACATGTATAATCTCACCCTTGGCTTCCGGCTTAACTGCTTGCTTTTGCCGACCACCTTTTTCAGGACACTTCAAAGCGCGCCTACTGCTACCACAGCCGCTTCCATTTCCGGCCACCGGCGTATCACCATTGCAACGTGGTTCAGTGGCTTTCCTCCTGCCGGAAACACTGCCTGGCTCGCCATGACCACTTCCTTGTTGCGACCTCTTCTTCACTGAGCTAGCGGAACCGTCACGCTTTCCCTGTATCAGTGAACCGCTTCCTTCTCCTGATGAAACCACTCCGGCTCCATCACTGCCAACCTCCGCCCAACTAACCGCTTCCGTTTCCGGTGGAATTGTCGACACTTCCTCTAAGACTAACCGTCTACTGCAGTACTGGCTGTCGTAACCAACCCTAAGTGGCACTTTCCTGTGACGATCT
>NW_023476623.1:0-2977 GCF_013731165.1 Rhagoletis pomonella
TATAGGCCTTTAAAATGGTATTTAATAATCTATTTTCGGACTTGGCTTGTTGGGACTTTTTATGGGGTAAAATAAAAAAACCCATATTTCTCTTAATTTTTTATATTTTAACCATTGATAATTTCCACAATTTCAAAATATGTAGTACTGTCTAAAATCAAATCTATTCTCAAATAAACTGATACCTCATTAAGTGCAACCGTATTAAAATTGTTGAATTAAGGAAACTTTTCTTCAATACTGTCTTGAATTTATATTGTTTATGTACCGGACTTTCAGATTTTTTGAGCAGTGTGGCTAAGGAATTCATCAATATTTATTCAAAATTGATATACATATACAATCGTTCTTCAGCAAAGAAGTGCTTTTTCAGGAACTTTTAAGAAAATGGAGGGGGCGAAGGGGCACCGCCCACTTATATCATATATGCGTATCTCAAAAACTACTTGATCGATCTCAACTAAATGTGGTATACACACTGCGCTTAAGCTTCTTAAGCGCCACATTGAAAATTTCTGAAATCCGGCAAAACCTAATCCCCCTAAAATATAGCTAGCTTTGTGTTTTTTGAAACTACCGTTACGTTGGGGGAACCCGTGGTTTTGTAATGTACATATGTGCATATGCACATAAATAATTTTTTTTTGTACCTACGTTTGAAAATATATGTATTAAGGGAGTTCAAGATTTGTAGCATTTTAGATGCTTTTTATCCCATTTGGCCACAATGCGTGGTTTGGTTGAAATAAAATGGGCCAGACAGTTTGACGAATATTTCAGACCATGTTGTGACAGAACTGTTTGAAAGTGAGCAGTCAAATCAACAGAATAGAAAAACCAAAAAACACTTTTCGGCTATCCTGGAGGTTAACTCTTGATATTGACGCAGGAAAGCTAATCGTCACAAGTAAAAAAAAAAATACTTTCCTAGCACAGCAACAGCAGTTTTTAGTGTATTTTTTACTTTTTCAAAAACTCTTTAGTGCTATAGTAGAGTTTAATTTTATATGCCAAAAGATTAAATTTATTTGCCAAAAGATTAAATTTAATTGCCAAAAGATTCATTTTATTCTCCAAAAGGTTAAATTTATTTGCCAAAAGATTAAACTTATTTCCCAAAAGATTAATTTTATTTGTCAAAAGATTTAATTTATTTGCCAAAAGACTAAATTTATTACGAACAACTAAAAAAAAAATTAAGCCAAATCGGTCCAACCGTTCTCAATTGATGAATTACTATACATTTTTCACACCATCTTTATAAATATAGATATACGTATTTAATACATACATTCTTGCCACTGCTAATCACATGAATAAAATTTTAAAAACTAAAATGTGACTGCAATATTTCTTGTTTAAAATGTTTTAGATCCATCGCACACCACGGACTTTATCGGCCGGCGATTTAGTTGGGCTTGCTAGTCTTTCCATTGCACCACAACTAACCCTGCAAAAATCGTTGGACCATGTAGTCTATTTGTGGTAAATTGGAGTACTTAGAAAAGTGTTCCTCTGTCATGCTGTATCGGACCAACTCGTGTCTCTGCGCCAGCTTATTGTTTGTTATCCGATCACTGCTCGTGTTTTAACGAAATGTCATTGAAGTTGATCATTTGAAAGCACATTTGCATGTCTGGCTGTAGCTGAACGTGTAGAGATGCTTGCTGTTAGTTCTTAGCTCCCAGCATGTTCGGGTTCGAATGCCATCAGAGGCAACACGTAATTTTGAATTTTTGGCTTGGTTTTTATTAATTTCGAAAAGCATTTGAGAAGTGAAGAACAAAAGCGTGTACAAACGAAAAAATATAGCAACAATGCTGGAGTAGTTTTGTGCTACTCTGATGTAATGCAGGGATGGAGTATATGGTCCTGCCCTAGGACATGGCAATGTTAATTGGACCGTATTTTTTATATGAATTGTGGTTAATTTTGGAGTACTCCTTGATCCTTAGGGAGTACTCTTCACACGCATGCATGGCGTAGTCGCGATTTTTGCAGGGAATTGGTCGGAGCTATTAATGGGTGTAGTGCGCGCACCTCCATACATCTTCATGTACATATTTCAAGCGAGCCCTACTATTTAAATAGGCGGCCGATAAATTCTGTGGTATGAGGTGGCTCCTATAGCTGCATTATTACATCTATTCCGTGTGTTGCAATATCCACGGAAGCAGCAGTTATGAAGAAAATGATTTAAAAATATTAGACAACTTCTCTACTTATATGTTTGGCTTTCCTTTGTTTTATTTTTCCAACGTCAAAAGCTGAACTTTTTTTTGAAAAAGTTGGTACAACAAAAAAATACGAAACACGTTTACTGTCAGATAGTTAACATGACGGATAAGAAGAAAGAAGAAGAAGTGAAACTACCCGGAAATAAAGATTCTAATATGCTAATCTAGGCAAAAAGCTAACTACGTAACAAATTTTAAGCAAATCGGACCATAACTAAGATTTTTTCGAATAGATCGGAAAGATCCCGGAAAAATCTATCCTATATGCTAATCTGGGCAAAAACCTACCTACGCACCAAGTTTTAAGCAAATCGGACGATAAAAACGATTTTTTTCGAATAGATCGGTCCCTGCTCCATTTCCCGAAAAAACATCTAAAATGCTACACATCTTGAACTCCCTTAATACATATATTTTCGAACGCAGGTACAAACAAATTATTTAAGTGTATACGCACATATGTACATTATGGTGCTCATCGAAAATGTTTTTTTTGGAAATCTCAAGACCCTACCCCCTAATTTTATTCGTTTTTATGAGATATATTATTGCCTATTTTTATAGATATTTTAAAGGTCATTTAGAGGTCGCGACCTGTCGATTTAGGTTAAAAAATACGGTTTTGTAGATTTATGCGTTTTTAAATGACTATTTTTGACTCGATTTCAAAGATCGAATGTCATCTGAGAAATATATAGGCCTTTAAAATGGTATTTAATAATCTATTTTCGGACTTGGCT
>NW_023476624.1:0-2976 GCF_013731165.1 Rhagoletis pomonella
GGCCGCATACATAACTTGTTTACAGAAATGAAATTTTCAGTACTGACTAAACTACCACATCAAGTGGTATGGATATATTTTCTTTTTTTAGTGATTAAGTATTTATACATATACATATCTATGTTTGAATATCTAAACGATGTAAGTTGGTTTGTCATTAAATTCAATTTGTTGTTATATATGTATACATTCTTGTTTTTTCGGTTAATACTTAATGTGTGTGTTTTTTTGTATTTTTGTATATTTGTTGTAACAGATAAAATAAACACTACCCCTGAGGATGCTAAAAAAGTTTTAGCGAAACGTCGGGTGAAAAGTGGAATAAAGTAGTTTTATTCGCACAAGAACTGAAAAGATCAGACTAGCCTACAAACATAAAATAAAATAAATTTGAACTGATCGGACAAAAAAGATAGATTTCAATCTCGGAAGGCCTGCCGATATTTTTGTTTATTCCTGTCACCAACAAAAATACAAGGAACAAAATGAAGGATTTTTACAAACACATGAGATACAAATACGGGGAGAATACATGTATTAATCTCAAACATTACAGCAAACAAAATCAAAAAATTAGCAAATCAGAAAGAAGATTTGAAATTCTTATTAGAATGTAAAAGGTATGGACTTATCCCCAACCACTTGAAGAATTCAATCAAAAACTTAGAAGTAAATACCGACTCTGATAGGATAAAACAACAAATTGAAAAGACAAAACGGAGTTTTCCAATTAAAATCTTAAATATAGAAATAACGCAAACCAACATCAATATCAAAACAACAAAATACCTATTAAATAATGCCCAAAAACAACTAAAATACGCCTTAAATCAGTTGGAAATAAATAATTTTATCAGAAAACAACGTTTCCTCAGTGATGGGATCGCAGAAAAGAAAAGAACGGCTCTCAACTTTAAACTAAACAAGTTAAAAAACGCATCAAATGCGAAGATTGGGAATAAAAACCAACAATAGCTGGTTCAAAAACAAGACGTCTATTGAATTTCCTGAAGAGGTAAAGTGGATACTCTCTCTTGTTGGTACTTTGCCAACAACAAAATCAAACTTTTCGCCGATACATATAATAGCAGAAATCGAGCAACTTATACAGTCACTAGAGAACGATAAGGAAAAGGAAATAGCAAGAAATAACGTGAGCAATAGAATATTACTTTTCAAACGCAACATAAAACACAACGAAGCGGAAAAATTAATATTATCAGCATTTCATAAAGCAAAGGCATTTATCCAGAAACACAAAAACAACATTATTATAACTGATGCCGACAAAGGCAACAAAACTGTAGTTATATACAAAACAGAGTACCTAGAGAAGATGGAGAAACTAATAGAAGACAGAAATACATATAAATCAATACGAACTGATCCTACAAACACTCTTCAAAGGAAAAACAACAAAATAGTGGACGAACTTTACAAAGGCAAGCACATAAACTTCAGGGAAAAACTAAAACTCACCTGCACTGCAGCCACGGCGCCCAGAATTTATAGCTTGCCTAAAATACACAAGCCTGGAGTTCCCCTTCGTCCTATTGTCTCTTCTATTATGGTCCCCTGTTACAAACTGTCCAAATACATCGGCGAGATTTTACAAAGTCTAATTTCAGGAAAATATAACGTCAAGAATGCTTTTAATCTTAAAGATAAGTTAACCAACGTCCATGTGTGTGATGAAGATGTTTTAGTTTCGTTTGATGTCATTTCCCTATTCACAAATATACCAACGACATTAGCTTCGAGAATAATTATGAATAAGTGGGACCTAATTCAACAGAAAACTTCTATTCCAAAAAAGAAATTTCTCGAAATAATAGACTTTTGCCTCAAGGATACCAATTACTTTATGTTCAGCAACAAACTATACGCACAAACATTTGGAATGCTCATGGGAAATCCAATTTCTCCAACAATCGCTGACATTATCATGGACAACCTACTGGACAACACCATCACTGAGCTGAAAGAAAAATCTAACATTGACATAAAGTTTGTAACAAAATACGTGGACGACATCTTCGCTATTATCAAACGTAATGACGCGAATATTATTCTAGATACTCTTAATAAATACCACAATAAACTAAAATTTACTATGGAAATTGAAAAAGACTCAAAAATACCATTTCTAGATGTTTGTATTTATCGAGAAAAGCAAAACCTCCTTCTAGACTGGTACTCAAAACCAACCTCCTCTGGACGCCTGATAAATTACTTCTCATCTCAACCACGAAAATATAAAATTAACACCGCAAAAAACTTAATCCACAAAGTACTGACGATAAGCCACACACAGTTCCATGACGCCAATATAGAGAAAATAACCAACATCCTAAAAAACAATAATTATCCTGTCAAATTAATACACGAACTCATAAATCAGGAAATAATAAAAAATAGCAACCACCCTAACACACAATCGGACTCAGAAACAACAAAAAAGCGCAAAGAAATTCTTCAGTGTTACATACATTCCCAATCTTACCGATAATTTTGATCATAACATAACATAAACACAAAACACAGCACTTGCATATAAATCTAATTGCACACTTTCGAGAATATATACAAAAACAAAGTGTCCAGTGGAGGTCCACCAACAAAACAACGTAGTCTACGAAATTAAATGCAATGGGAAGGAAACAGAAACATGCGGAAAGGTGTACATTGGGACAACGAAGCGGCCTTTAGGTGTTCGATTAGGCGAACATGAAGCGGACATAAGGAAACGGAAAAGCAGTACAGCATTATCACAGCACATTTTAACAAGTGGACACACAGCTGATTTCGCGAACACAAATATTATTGACAAAGAAAGAAGAGAACAGATTCGATACACAATAGAGAGCCTTAGAATTATGCAAAAACGAGAAATGACAATTAATAAGAAGGAAGATACAGACAACATTGCGGCCGCATACATAACTTGTTTACAGAAATGAAATTTTCAGTACTGAC
>NW_023476625.1:0-2976 GCF_013731165.1 Rhagoletis pomonella
GCAATGCTGCTATACGAAATAAAATTATTAGTGGCAAATCAAAATTTTTAAAAGTGCCGATTTTAACATTCGATAGTTGTAGCGACGAGATGTATGAGCAATTTTTTCTTAAGAGGTGCATACTGCTTTAAGAAATTTTTTATAGAAGAAAATTTATTTTCCATTTAGTGCGTAATTTTATATGAATTTTTAGTTTTTCTTGAGAGCCTTTACAAATAAAAAAAATTTCGGAATATGTACATATGTACATTAATACGCAGCCATATAACTTGATTTCAAGAGAAACGACCCTGCAAAAAATTGTGCGACTAATCTCTAAAGAGAGTATTCCGAGATTACTCTCAATCGGGTACAATTGGCCATTAATTAGTCGCAACTAGTCTCATACGGGTACTAATGGAGGTCAGTTAGTCTCCACTCATCCCTTATGGGTATAATTGGAGATCAATTAGTCCCCAACTCATCTCTAACGGGTACTATTAACGATTTAATGATATGTACGCACTCGGTCAATGAAATTTCATGTGCGGCGTTGGCACACAGGGAGAGTATTCGCCTGACAAAACTGAGCACCCCGGTTCGAATCTCAGCTGGCGCAAATTTTTATTTTTTAAAAGTGACTAGTCGCTTTTTATACCCGTTCGGGTATAAAGGTGAACAATTAGTCTCTTCATAGGACATGCTCGAACAAAAGCGAATAGTTCATTCCATATAAAGAGATCAAAAGTGGTATTAGTCGCATGCTCCTTTGCGATTGCTCCCGGAGTCATCCCGGATTAGTCCCATTTTTTGCAGGGGAATTTTCATTTGGCACGTTCAGAAGGCGCAACAGCTCAGTAACTGGTGCGATTGCACCTTCTGAACGCGTTGTTGCGTACTTCTGATCAACTGAATAGTTGCGTGTTAGATGATCGTAATATTTTTCTGATCATTTGAGACAACATGTTGGTGTGTACCTTTGAGAGTTGAATTTGACAGCTAATAACTATATGAAGTCGTTCAAAAGACGCATAACGAGCACTGATTTTTGTTTAGCAATGGTTGCGCTCAACTGCTGCGCCTTCTGAACCTACCTATTGATAACTTGTTTTTTTTTTGATAACACTGCGACAGCTCAAATTGGTATTGAGTAAAACAAATGCAAGATAGAGTTTTTGAATTTCATTGAGTTTTTTTAATAAATACTAAAATTAGAGGTGTATGAATGGCGAAAGAAAAACTTTATCCGATTTTTTTTAAATCGAAACTACACTTTTACATATGTACATATGTACATGCATACATAAATATATTTAATATGAAATTGAAATTTTCACATCAATTTGCGCTATCTTCAAACCCATGGTTCCAATTGTACGCATATCGTCAGGGTTTTCCCCACAACTTGGTTTTGCTGCAGTGAAGCGACAGAACAAGTGACGAAAAAAATATATGCGGACACTTACATATATATGTATCTATTCACATATGTATCTATGCACATACGTACCTATGCACATACGTATCTATGCACATACGTACCCTGCAGGGAAACCCCGGACTAGTGAATCAAATTTCTAGTTCCGTCCTAGGTCTTTATCGCCAAAAAGGAACTAGTCCGATAGGAACTGGATCCCCACCAGTCCAAAATCGGCGAAAAGTGGTACTTTTAAGAAACTAATTTTTTCAGTTTTTTTCACTACAAATCTATATCTAAAGTGACGAATTTATAAATGGTTCGGAACTATAGAAAAAGGGATGCAGAACGAACTAGATCCTATTTGACGAATTTAGAATTATTTCGGAACTATCGAATAAGGGATGCAGCGGGGGGCTTGTTTACTTTACATATATATGTGTTCGGCGGCTTTTTCGTTCAAATACGCTTCTATTCTGTGCTTCGCAGATGCTATTTCATAGTTTGGTAATACAAAACAAAGCTTTGTGTTAACATATTAACATCTTGGGGCCATTTGGAATCTAACCAATAACAGCGAGCACCTCTGCAAAGTCAGCTACAGCCAAAGGTATGTAATAGAGCTCTAGATACCCGGGTATCGAGCAATGCGAGTAGCTCCATACTCGCTCGAAACTCGTTCATTGCTCAACTGCTCAAATGTTTGTTCAAAATTTTCGAGTTTTTGAACAATTTCATAAACAAGAAAATTTGTAAATTGTATTTATCAGCAGCTGCTTTCTAATTCAGGTTAAAAAAATTATGTTATTAAATACCAATGTAACAATCTTTGCATTATATATCAATAATTTGAAAAATTTAAAAAGTTGCTACCAAAAATGTCAATGTAATAAAAAAAACATTGCTCAAATTACTCGAAAAAACTCGAATTGCTCGAGCTCATGCTCGAAAATTTTCGAGTAATGAGCATTGAACAAGTGTGCGAGTACTCGCTGCTCATATACCCGGGCTGTTTGAAAATGTGCGAACAAAATCGAGAGCTCTAGTATGTAAACGTACATTTCTTACAATCATTCAAACAAATTTAATTTCAAATTTAAAAAAATGTTTCTTTGAAAATAAATTAAAATCGCACACGGAAGAACCGAAAAGATTGAAAAATCATAATACCTTTTTCTTTCGTCTGTCGATTTTAGAACTGGTTCGGAACTATAGATTTTAGGACTAGTTCGGAACTATCGAAAAAGGGATGAAGCGGGGGGCAATTGACACTTCCTAGGACATCGCCATGTTAAATTCGCCAGTTGCTTGCATGCAAAAGAGATTTATCGCGAACCAGTACTGGGTCTAAATGTACTAGAAGCGCCCCAGTTCGGAACTAGAGATTTTCCCCGCAGGGTATCTATGCACATACATACATATGTACTTAGGTATGTATATCAGCGTTTTAGTTGAAAGTACGTTTTGCTCGTCGCTCTCTTCATCCCTCCACTACATTCCAGTCCTTAGTTTTATTCAGATACCACAAATGCACGATCCAGAAAATTCTTCTATCATTCTTGCCACAAATGTATGTTTTC
>NW_023476626.1:0-2976 GCF_013731165.1 Rhagoletis pomonella
CGTTGTAGTTATACCCGCTTTGGCGATAGAAATCGTTTGCTGTTCCATAGCTTCGTGTATAGCGACACGATCATCTTCACGCATTTTGTCGAACTCGTCAATACAGACAACCCCTCCATCAGCAAGAACCATAGCACCGCCCTCCATTATAAAGTTTCGCTAAAGTAAATATTAATGGTTTAGCATTACTTGAAACCACACATCTCCACAGGAAAAAGTTGTTATATTAATGTCAGAATGTACATTGCTAATGGAGATCGCTTATTTATCAGCGATTGTCATGATAAAAAAATTACTTAGAGATATAACCCATGGTACCATGGTACAATAATTACAGGTATTTCTTTCCAGAGAGCGCATATTCCGATCTGCCTTATTTTAAAAATATCATTGTTGCCACACTAAAAGGTTTACTGTAAGGGAAACATATATGCCCACGTATTTTTTAAACAAACCTTCTTGCAGAAACTAATTTAATTGCAAAAAATAAACATTTGCTTAGTAAATCAAAAATGTTTATTGCTAACATGATACAAAAAAATAAACGTAGTTTCACTTTTAAATTTTTTGACATAAACTGTGCTTACTGACGTTTCTACTTTTCGTAAATTGTTGAGGTAGCACTGCCACCTTATCAAATAATTATTTTGGAAATTTTAATATTTTTTAAGGAATTTTTATTTCATTATAAAGTAAGTTGTAACGCACGAGGTAAATATACTTACATGATTGTTCGTATTAAAAGAGCTTGATTTAAATTTCTATAAATGTAAGGCACACCAGCAATGTAGCATTATCTTTAACATGATATATTATATTCAGTTGGTCCTTTAAGAAACTAAGTAGGATGTTGCTTTATTTCGGATTCTAGGGAAGCATAAACTTCTTCGTGATAACGCATGATGTGTAGCTCCTTGCATCTGCATGCATACATTAGTTTTATTATGCGTCTACATTTATACACTTGTATATTTTCACTAGCAGACCCGGCGAACTTCGTTCCGCCCAAAATTAATTTGTTGTATGGAAACATTTTGGTCTAACATTTTCACCATTTTCAGTGACGCATTTATCTTTTAATATTACGGTTTGGTGGTTGTCAGAAGGCATATTTTCATAACCGTCTTAAATAACCTAGCAAAACTGTACATGTGTACAAAGAAACGTAGTCGTTTCAGTGCGCTTGAAAGCCGCCACGCCCCCTTTTCAAATAGCCCAAATTTTCTCTAAGAGTATGGGATTGATTTCATATATCTCCATACCATTTTCGAGTAATCTACCATGGGAGGTGCCACGCCCCTTTTTCTAATAGCACCAATTTTTCTTCATGACCACGCGACTGATTTTATATATCTTGTACATACCAAGTTCCAGTACTCTTCCATAAACACATCCAGAGATATGCAGTATGCAAAATTCGGTTTGTATGGGAGGTGCCACGCCCCCTAAAGCTAATTTTGAATTTTGAAAATTTAATTTCAATTTCGTAATCAGAGATAACGAGGATTCCCACGACAGCCGGTTCTACGTACCGGAATGACTCGGGTTTTACCCGACCAAGGGCTGTTGTTTCGGCGATCTAACCCCGCAATACCTTGCAGCCGGATTGCTCCGCATCCTTCTTCTCCGGGCGGGCGTAGAGCCCAACCTCGGACCTGAAATTTACTTCTGCTGTGTTTGCCAGAATCGACTCCACCCGAACTCCACTTCGGTTAGGTGCAACTCCTGCAACGGATGGAGTCACCTAAGAACCTGCTCTCTCCTTAGGTCTCACCGGGAGTGGACCACAAACTTTGTGGCTCCCTGTTGCTCAAGCCAAATGGCACAATCAGCCTCCACGGCTACCCACTCGCGTAATGCACGGGTGCGACCTAGCACCCGAAGAGCCTGCACGGCCCCCAGAAGCTCCCCTGAGCAACAGCAAACTTCCCAACACACCCCACCCACACAACCTACCGGCCGGTCCCACTCGCGAGCGCGAGCCAACCAGCAGCTACTGGTTGCCCACACCATCTGCTCCGTGTGCCAGAACAGAATATACCGGAATGTGACATCAGTCAAATGCAACACATGCCTTGGCTGGTGCCATTTCCGGCTATGTTCTGGTCTACGCACCACACGCGAGTGGACTAACGACTACAGCGCCCCTTGCAGTAGTGCACCGCCGGCGCAGACAACAACGCCCACATCGCAGCCACCTACCATCAGGCTGCAACAGCAACTGCTTCAGGCGCAACAGGCCCAAGGTAGGCCCCACACTTCCCTCACTCCCCGTATCGCGACCAGCCTCCCAAGGCATACGAACGTACTCCAACTCAACTGCAACGGACTCCAGAGCAAGATTGAGGAGATAGCAGTCTTCATGGGTCGGCAAGGCCTATTGATAGCTGCGGTACAAGAAACGAAGTTGCGCAGCAACTCAACTTTGTTGGGTTGCGCCGCCTACAATGTGCTCCGTAAAGATCGCGAGCGAGATAATGGTGGAGGATTAGCGTTCATTCTACACCACACAGTGCAGTATCGGCTAATCGAAGAAGACATCGACCCAAGGGACACTACCCTAGAATGTCAGGACATAGCTGTCCGGTCAGGCGATGTCGAGCTCGAAATATTTAACGTGTACATACCCCCTGTCACCTGCTGCCCGGTTGGATATCTCCCTGACATAGGTGCGCTACCCAGAGGCGAAAACCGACTGGTAGTAGGTGACTTCAATGCGCACCACGATCTTTGGCATTCAAGCCTGGCCAATGATCGGAGGGGAAACATTTTGGCTGAGCAGATAGACGATTCGACATTCTGCACCATGAACGACGACGCCCCCACCAGGATTGTGGGCAGCTGCAGCAGCTCGCCAGACCTAACAATTGCTAGCGCTGGTCTGATAAATAGCATATTATGGCGACCTATGCTATCGTTAGCATCAGATCATCTGCCCATAATCATCTCGATCAATAAGCCCACCGACTTTGCTCC
>NW_023476627.1:0-2976 GCF_013731165.1 Rhagoletis pomonella
TTTATTTATAATTCATGTTTTTGTAATATAAACAATAGTCTTATTTAAGCCTCAGCGCCGAGAAGGCTTTGTAGAGGCAACAGTGTTGACAGCGTGACTTACGTCTAACTAATTTACACAGAAAAATAAAAAATAAAAAAAAAAAAAAAAAATAACAGGAAATAAATACTTCAAATATTTTAAAAGAAAAATAAATTCAATATAAAATGCAAAATTTAACAGTAATTAATTATTAACAGTATTCACATTAGAAGTGTTTCCAAATTTTCGAGCAGATATTTTTTTATTTGTTGCTTAAATGTTGAAAGAACTTGTATATCTCGCTAGTAAGATGGTAAATTATTGTATTCGTGTGGCCCAGCGTATGAAATTCGCTGTTTTGTTAACTCAAGTCGACATCTTACAGATCTTAAATGCTGGGCTTGTCTAGTATTCCTTTGGGACTGGGCTATGTTTTGAGAAAACTGTAGAAGGCAATGGCTATTAGTTTTTAAGGCCTTAAACATATAAATTAAAACCTTTTGCTTGTATAAACCTTTTACTGGAAGAATATTTTTAGCATAATTATTGTATAGGTCAAAAGTAGAATGTCTTAACGGAAGATTGAAAACAAGTTTCAGGGCTTTATTTTGGGCTGATTGAAGTGACCTTAATGAGCTGCTCAATCTGCAACCGTAAACAGATGGTAAATAAGTCAAATGAGAATGTACGAGTGACTGGTAAATAAGCAATTTTGTAGAAATGTTAAATTTATTCCTAAATTTATAAAGAACTCCAATAGCAGAGGAAATTTTGGACTTCAACGACTCTATATGTTCATCCCATAGCATATTATGATTCAAAACAATTCCTAAATATTTCACCATATCAGACTCTGCCACTGGAATACCTTCAATATAAATCTCCATTTTCTCATCATTACCACAATGATATGGTTTGAATCTTACAAATGTTGTCTTGGCAGGATTAATTTTAAGCTTGTTAATTTCAGAAAATTCAGTCAAAATAGCCGCATCATATTCAATGTTTGTTTTTAAAACCTGTGAGTAATTGTACCTGTAAACTAGACATAAATCATCGGCATACATAAACAATTTGCCATTAAAGCTAATACTCTTGACATCGTTTATGTAAATGAGGAATAAAAGTGGGCCAAGTACGCTTCCTTGCGGAACTCCACATTTCACCGGTAGCTTTGTGCTTTTCGCATCACCAACCTGAACAAACTGCAATCTATTCGATAAGAAATCGCGAAATAGATCCAACGTTTTTCCATCAAAGCCATAGAGTCTTAGTTTATTAATTAATATGTCGTGATCTACGAGATCAAACGCTTTTGAGAAATCGAAAAAAACTCCAGCTACACCTCTATACCCTGCGTCAAGCCCTTCACATATGTGATCAATAAGATTTAACACTGCCTGTTCCGTTCCAGCTCCCTTTCTAAATCCAAACTGTCTTTCAAATAGTAATCCGTTAGAGTCTAAATAGTTCGATACCTGATCAAAAATAATCTTTTCAAAAACTTTATCTATAATAGACAACAATGATATTGGTCTTAAATT
The DNA here is from genome assembly GCF_013731165.1 of Rhagoletis pomonella. Taxonomy (NCBI): domain Eukaryota; kingdom Metazoa; phylum Arthropoda; class Insecta; order Diptera; family Tephritidae; genus Rhagoletis; species Rhagoletis pomonella. Next base: position 1,566 of record NW_023476627.1, read on the forward strand.
GCAAATTATATTTGAGGCACTAACTTTGGGTATTGGAATTATTTTATGCAACTTCAAAACATCTGGATAGCATCCTTCATTAACCATTTTGTTGAAAATTTCAGTAAGAAAACCTACTACCGCATTTTTCCTTATCTGAAGAATTCTAGGAGTAATGTTGTCAAAACCTGGACTTTTACTATTATTAAAATTCGACAATATACATTCGACGGCTGTCCTCTCTACCATTTGCAAACTAAAACTTGTTCTCTGGGCCGTCAATGTGCGCAAAAAATTAAAGTTCGTTTGTGTCACACGGTGTTCCCTGCGAATACGATCAACTACTCCATAGAAATAGTCATTAATAGTTGAAGCCTTTTCTTCATCTGTCGTTAAAACACATCCATCTTCCGTTACAATATTCTTTAGAACACGATTCTTACGACCAAATTCTCTGTTTAAGAAACGCCATGTTTTTCCAGGATCACCAAGACATAATTTTAAGCTATTTATATAATATTGATTCATTAAGTCCTTGTTACATATTTTAATGATTTTGCTTATTCGTTTAAGTCTTTCAGATACGTCAGCATTGCCACGATTTTTTCTCCGAATAGCCAAAAGATACTTTTTATAAAAAATTAATGATAGAAGATTATCTGTCATCCAGGGAGTTAACTTTCTTCTTAAATTCAAGCGCCTTGTTGTTGTTGTTGTGCAATGCTCCGTGGCTTCAATGAAACCATTCATCAGATTCTTACATAACTCTGAGGATGTGTCTAATAAGCATATATTTCGAAAAATTCCATCCAAGTGAGTCCCTAACTGCTCATAATTAACAAGCGAAAACTTCTCACTTAAAACGCATTGGTCTAATATTTCATTCTCAAGCCTGCAACATATCATATTATGGTCACTCAAATTATTTTCAATTGAGTAAATATACGTTCTATCAGCTACATTTGAAAATATACAATCAATAGACGTTCCACTCTGAGGTCTTGTGATCAAATTGTGACAACTGTTCACATTATATTCAGAGAAAATATTAATTAAAGAACTTTGGTATCGGTTAGCAGAAAGAGTATCTATATTAAAATCACCTACAAAAAAGCACGGTGCATCATTCAATGAAATAAGCATGTTATCAACCTTCCTAAAAAAATTTTCAATTGAACATTTCTGTGATCTGTAAAGAGATGTAATTATCAAACATTTATTCATTATCTTTATATCTTGAAGTTCTATTGAAACAGTATCTAAAAATTCTTCACTGTTTGAGATTCTGACAGAATATTTTAAGCCAGCTTTAATAAATATCGAGGTTCCGCCATACCCATCTTTCCTAGAACAATGAACAACTTCATACCCAGGAATAAAATACGAGCTAGCCAAGCTCATACTGATCCGCGTTTCCTGAACAGCAATTGTA
>NW_023476628.1:0-2976 GCF_013731165.1 Rhagoletis pomonella
TTTTTTAAGCCACACAGATTCATTGTCACCGTTTTTGGTCTTACAGGGAGCATAATGCACGTTAGTAAAAGAGTCCGTAATTTAATGTCTAAATATTTTTATAGTATTCTTAAATATATATATTGATTGTAAAAACTCTGCTCTCAGAGAGCACTCTTCAACAAACTGACATATACGAGCAGTGGAACCACATTTCCCGCTCATTAAGTACCGCCGCCGAAGAAGTAGTCGGATTTCAGCGAGCCCGAAAGAACAACTGGTACGATGAGGAGTGTCAGGAAGCTGCAGAGAAAAAAGATGCCGCCTACAGGGCCACGCTGCGATGGGGCTCAACACGCGCTGTATGGGACCACTATAGGGATCTGAAGAGGGGAGCGAGACGTATTTGCCGCAATAAGAAGAGAGAGGCCGAAATACGTGAGTGCGAAGAGCTTAAAATGCTGCCGACAAGAAGAATGCCCGAAAATTTTACCAGAGAGTTAGGCGACTTACAGAAGGTTTCAAGACCAGGGCGTACTCCTATAAGAACAATAATGGCGACCTAGTAACCGATGTCCAGAGCGTACTTAAATTATGGAGGGAACACTTTTTCGCCCTACTAAATGGTAGCAGCACGGAAAGTTGTGGAGAAGAGGAACCCGAGCCCGCAGTCGATGATGATGGAGTCGATGTTCCTCCGCCTGATCTGTAACGGGTGAAATCGTCTAAGAAACTGCTCAGGCCTTGCGTCACACAGGGAGTGGGCCACAATTGCCGTGTGAAGGTTAACCAGCAGCCCTTTGCTAAGCACACAGTCACGCGTGTGTCAAAATAAGAAATACCGGAACGTGGCTTCAATCTGCATTGGACTCCTAAGTAAGATCAAAGAGATAACCGTCTCTATGGCTCGACATGGCATACTGGAATACGCGGTCCAATGAACGGAGTTGTACAGTTACTTGACTCTGTAGAGATCGCGAGGGAGACTATGGTGGAGGTCTAGCGTTCATCCTATATGACACTGTGCAATATCGTGACATCGAAGAAGGTATAAACCCAGGAACCCGACCCTAGAATGTCAGGGTATAGCCTTCCGATTTGGCGATGTTGAACTCGAAATATTTAGCATTTATATACCGCCCGTCACCTGCTGCATGGCAGGATATTATCCTGAATTAAGGGCGCGGGTGAAAACCGTATGGTGGTATGCAGCGTTGCCAGGTTGACGTTTTTAACGTAATTTGGACGTTTTTTGTATCTTGTTGACGCTCGGACTTTTTTGTGCAAAAAATGCCGTTTTTTAACTTCGCAGTAATTTTTCTATGTTACTAAATCTTGTAAGTAGAACTGATTTTGAATTATTTTCTTAATAAATCTTAACAAGCTTTGTTTTTTGCAGCAGCACATTAAAAGCCAAATCAGGAAGAGCTGATCTATTGCAACACGCACGCCCGCAAAAGCACCAAAAACGCTGTAGCAGTATAAAAAGTCGGAAAAAAGTAGGCGACTGTTTTAAGACTTCATTGAAAATGTAATGCACGCAAAAAAGGCTGAAATATTGCTAAGTTCATTCTTAGCCGAACGTAATTTAGCATTTTCGACAATCGACCACCTAACCAAATGTCTACAAGAGAAAAAAAAATATTAAAAATCAACGCGATTCTTTAGCAACTTAAAACTTGCACATTGTTACCCTGAAAAATAATGGGCTATCAAACTGCATACTTTGCATTTTTGCACAAAGTTTGAAATGTGGATTTATATTTTGTTTGTTATATAATAAGCTTGGCTTATATGGAAAAATAATAAACATTAAATAAACAAAAGAAAAACAGCCACAATCGATCAAAATATTGATGACTTAATCAGCTGATAAAAGTTTAATAAGAACAATTCTGTGTGCATACATTTGAAAAAGAAGTTTTTGGGCCGGAAATGACGTTTTTTCCCACCAAGAGGGAAGCCGTTCCGAGCGGAGTGAGGTTTTAAAATTGCTGTAGCTATATGAAAGTGTTCATACAGCAAACTTTTTCAGAAGCGTTTTGGAGCTGAAAGCAAAGCAGTTTTTGATTTTGAATGTTCTATTTAATTTTTCAGCTTCATGACGCTTCTGCAAACAAGATATATAAATATTCAAGTAAACACGAATTTTAAAACTAATTTTTTGAATAAAATGTAGCAAATATTTTTCCCGCTTTTCATTGACGGGAAATTTCGTGGTAACTTTGCAGCCGAGTCCATGAGAAAATCTCCGCTTCGCTTCGTTCAGTGTGAACACCAGCGGCTTCGCTTTGATCCGCCTTGCTCCGCTCGGCGCCGCTCGGATTTCTGTATGAACTAGGGCATTCAATCCCGGGATTTCGGGATCCAAAAATTCTAATCCCGGGATCCCGGGATTTTTCGGGATTTGGGCTTTATCACAACTTTTGCATTTAACAGTAGGTTCGCCTTTTTTAAGCCACACAGATTCATTGTCACCGTTTTTGGTCTTACAGGGAGCATAATGCACGTTAGTAAAAGAGTCCGTAATTTAATGTCTAAATATTTTTATAGTATTCTTAAATATATATATTGATTGTAAAAACTCTGCTCTCAGAGAGCACTCTTCAACAAACTGACATATACGAGCAGTGGAACCACATTTCCCGCTCATTAAGTACCGCCGCCGAAGAAGTAGTCGGATTTCAGCGAGCCCGAAAGAACAACTGGTACGATGAGGAGTGTCAGGAAGCTGCAGAGAAAAAAGATGCCGCCTACAGGGCCACGCTGCGATGGGGCTCAACACGCGCTGTATGGGACCACTATAGGGATCTGAAGAGGGGAGCGAGACGTATTTGCCGCAATAAGAAGAGAGAGGCCGAAATACGTGAGTGCGAAGAGCTTAAAATGCTGCCGACAAGAAGAATGCCCGAAAATTTTACCAGAGAGTTAGGCGACTTACAGAAGGTTTCAAGACCAGGGCGTACTCCTATAAGAACAATAATGGCGACCTAGTAA
>NW_023476629.1:0-2975 GCF_013731165.1 Rhagoletis pomonella
CAGTGTGAATGCAGTTTACAAGCCTGTGAACTTGTTCGATTGTGCTATGTTTTTTCCTAAAACCGAATTGGTGATTAGGGATAATCTTTCTTCGTTCTATTACTGGCATCAATCTTTTGAGAAAAGGAGTCTCCGGAATTTTAGAGGAGATGGGTAGCAAACTGATTGGGCAATATGACGCAACTCTGTCTGCAATTTTTCCTGGTTTAGGAATCTTTTTTACCTGGGAAACTTTCCATTGAGGTGGAACGAAACCAGATGAGAGAATTGCGTTATAAATATAAGTCAGGAAAGTGATTCCTTCTTCCGGGAGCTGTTTTAATATTTCTCCAGTGATTAAATCGTAATCGGAAGCCTTCTTGGCTTTGAGTTTTTTGATCGCTTCCTTAACCTCAGCTTTTGAGAATTTTTTTTATGGGTGGGTCCATTTGGTAGGGTTGTTCGAGAGTCTGTCTTACATTTTGTGCAGTATAGGGAGAGGGTTCAATTTCATGCGGAGCAAACACGTTTTTAGGTGACGTGCAAATGTGCTTGCTTTTTCGAGACCACCTTTGGACCATTGGTTGTTTTTCATTCTGATGGCGGGTTGTGCCAGAGTTGGCCTCTTTAATTTTTTTGCTGCTTTCTAGAGGGAATAATCGCTGGCAGCTGCTGCATCTAAGTTACTGAGGTAATAATGAAGTTGGGAATTGCGTTCTTTTTGCAAGATTTCTTTGAGCTCTCTCGTTAGCGTATTTAATCTTGTTTTGTCTTCAGGATGTCTAGTCTGCTGCCACATCTTTCTAGCCTGGCGTTTTTTGGTCTGTTTTTCTTTTGCAAGAGAAGAGATTCTTGTACGCTGTGATTTGCTTAGAATGGGTGCTGATCTCCATGCAGCTTGTTGGATGCAGTTATTGAAGTGTTCGACCGCTGCAATGATATCTTCGCTAGATTTCAGCGAGTGGTACAAATTTTATTTTGAAGATGTTAAGCTTTGGAAGAGATTCCAGTCAGTTCTGTTGTTGTGAAGGGAACATTGAGAGTTTGAGTCAACAAGATTATTGCTTAGAGTGACTATTACCCCACTGCGATGGAAAGATCAGGTGGAGAAGGACTTGGCTTCACTTGGCGTTTCCAATTGGCGTCAGTTGGCACAGAGGAGAAACGACTGGCGTGCTTTGCTGAACTCGGCCAAAATCGCTTAGGCGGTTACAGTGCCAAAAAAGAAGAAGAAGAAGACTATTACGGGAGAATGGTCAGAGGATAAATCGAAACAGGGATTACATATTATTTCATTATCTGCAATACCTTTAAACACGCAAAAGTCTATTAAGTCTGGAATTTTTTTGGTATCGGTTTTGGTATTTGGTTGGTGAGCCTAAGGAGGCTGAGTGAAGATTTAATCTTGTTATAGCCGCAAAGAGTTGTCGGCCTTTAGGAGTGATGAGGCGAGATCCCCATTGTGGGTATTTTGCGTTGTAGTCTCCTCCAGCTAAAAACCTCCTTCCTAGAGTTTTGAAGAATTTAACATAATCTTCTAACTTGATCGCATGCTTGGGTGGGCTATATACTGCTGAGATTGTTATTTGACCTTTCAAGTCCTCCACAACTATATTAGTAGCTTGGATAGCTTCTGTGCAGTATGAGTTAATTTTAAAGTGTTTAATATTGCTTTTTATTAATATAGCTGAGCCAGCATGTGCTTTTTTTATCGGGATGCATTGTGTGATAGAGTTTGTAATTCGGTATTTGAAAATAGCTTTTTTCGGTGAAATGGGTTTCGGATATTAGGAGAATATCTATATTATTAGAATTGAGTAGCGTTTTAACCTCGAGTACGTGTTTTGATAGGCCATTAGCATTCCACAGGAGAATATTCATGGAATTGAAGGGATGCCGGACTTCGTCGTAAAGGTGACGAGAAGATTCATCATAGTTGTGATTTGTTGCATAACTTTCTTTAGAAGCATTATCATTTCTCGCATTTCGCTTGAGGCATCAGAGGCGTTTTCTTTTGATTGAGGGATTGAGTTACTAGGACTCGGATCTTGTGTGCATTTGGGAGTAAGAAAGTAAATTTCTGGGCGGTTGCGAGACTCGATTGGGTGAAAGTGGAGCTGATTGCTGCTGGCTGGTACTTTTGGGATTGTTGTCCTCCATCCTCCTTAATGGTGGGTATTTAAGTTTCTGCAGATTTTCGTAAACCATGCAGCCTTTATAGTTTGCTGGGTGATTTCCTTCACACAGAGCACATTTAACATCGTTGGAATTTGTCTTGTGCGAGCAATCTGCAGACAAGTGGGGGCCAGCGCATTTAATACATACCGGTCTTCTACGGCAGTATGCTTTTGTGTGTCCATACTGTTGGCAGTTAGCGCATTGCGGGATTTCGCGTTTTGGGCGTGGGGGTTCAAATACAATTTTTGTGTTGAAGAGATATTTGATATCGTATATTTCCTTGTTATTAGAATTTGCTTTTAGCTCTACAATGAACATTGGTAGCGGTTTTTTCGTGTTTCTGTGTTTCATATTGTAAATGTTAATAGGGATATGGCCGAGATTCTGTAGGGCTTCAGCGATTTCTTCGGTGCCAATAGACGAGTGCATATTTCTGAGTATAACTTTGAAATTTCTTTCTTGTTTTGGCTTGTATGTATAAAACTCAGTGTTTTTTTGCTCTAGTTGCAGAACAATTGTTTTGTAGGCCTCGGGAATTTTTGCTTGTATTTTAACTTGCTCATTGCTTATTATTATTTATTTATTTATTTGGTCTACAGAAAAATGTTTTCATACAGACAAATGAGAATAGAACGTTTAGATACATAGTAATTTATAATAATAATAATAATAATAATAATAATAATAATAATAATAATAATAATAATATAATGATTTCCAGCGCAGAAAAGTGGGAAGCAGTTGCGAGATACGTGAAATTCGTACTCCGCTGCAAACGAGAGGACGGTTGTCTACTGAGGACACCCGAATGAAACGCC
>NW_023476630.1:0-2975 GCF_013731165.1 Rhagoletis pomonella
CCTTTACTTACTATCATATATATATGTATGTATTTATGTTTTTGTAACAGATAATAAAATAAACACGCCCCTGAAGAAGCTAAGAAGATTAGCGAAACGTTGGGCCGTAAGTGAAATAACGTCGTTTTATTTACACTAAAAGAACAGATCAGACAAGCCTATCACAAACTAAAAGATTTTCACAAAATACAAACTGATCGGATATACATAAATAAAGTATCAACATCGGAAGGCCTGCCGAAAAAAGCATTTATTTATTATTTGTTAAAACAACATAAATATAAAAAGGAGCAATATGAAGGACTATTACAAACACATGAAATATAAGCATGGGGAACATACATGCATGATGTTAAAACATTATAGTAAACAAAAGCAAAAATTAGCAAAGCAAATGGAACAACTAAAATTCTTATTAGAATGCAAAAGGTACGAACTGACTCCGAACCACTTGACCAATTCGGTAAAAAAACATAATTATAAGCACAACATCCGAAAGAATAAGACAGCGAATGGACAAAACTAAACACACTTTCCTCATGAAAATATTAAACATAGAAATAACACAAACGAACATAGACATCCGAACAACCAAAAATCTGTTACACCACGCACAACAACAATTAAAACATGCTTTGAGTGAGTTGGAATTTAAAACATTCATCCAAAAACAAAACTTAATAAGTCAGAGGATTGCGAAGGAGAAGAAATCAGTACTAACATCCAAAACAGATAGAATAAAACAGGAAAAAATGCGAATGTTGGGAATAAACATCAACAACAACTGGTTCATCAACAAAACTAATATTTTATTTCCCCAAGAAGTTCAGTGGCTACTCTCCCTTGGTAGAAAGTTTACACTACCAACAACAAGAACTAACTTTTCTCCAATACACATCATTGCGGAGATGGAACAAGTAATACAATCTATAGAAAATGAAAACGAAAAAGAATTGGCAAGAAACAAATTAAGCAATAGAATTCTCCTTTTCAAACGCAACATCAAAAAACAACTCAGCGGAAAAATTTATTTTGGAAGCCCTTAATAAAACCAAAACATTTCTTAAATCGCACAAAAACAACATCGTTATAACTGATGCCGACAAGGGAAACAAAACAGTCGCAATGTACAAAACAGAATACTCAGAGAAAATTAGCGATCTACTAGGAGACAAGAATACATACAAAAGCATAAGAACCGACCCAACAAACGCCCTACAAAGGAAAAACAATAACATAGTAGACGACCTTTACAAAAGCAAATACATAAACATAAGAGAAAAACAACAACTCCCTAGCACTGCAGCAACAGCACCAAGATTGTATGGGTTGCCAAAAATACATAAACCTGAAGTTCCTTTACGTCCAATTGCATCGTCCGTTAAAGTCCCATGTTACAATCTGTCTAAATATGTTGGAGGAATCCTAAAAACATTAACCAGTGAAAATTATAATATAATAAACACTTTCAACCTAAAAGATAAACTGACGAATATATATGTGTGTAAAGAAGAAGTTTTAGTGTCGTTTGATGTCGTTTCTTTGTTCACTAATATACCTACAACTCTAGCTGTGAGAATTATAATGAAAAACTGGGAGAAACTACAAAAGGTGACGAACATTCCAAAAAGCAAATTTCAAAATATTCTGGACTTTTGTCTTAAAGACAACAATTATTTTATGTGCAATAATAAGCTTTACACACAAACCTTTGGAATGCCAATGGGCAACCCCCTTTCACCAATAATTGCTGACATCGTGATGGACGATTTACTCGAAAATACAATTTCAGAGCTTAAAAAACTCAATATTAACATTAAATTTATAACAAAATATGTAGATGACATCTTCGCAATAGTCAAACGTAATGACGCTAATATTATTCTCCAACATCTGAACAAATACCACAACAAACTTCAATTCACTATGGAAATGGAAGAAAACTCAAGCATCCCTTTTCTAGACGCGCGTATTCATAGAAGCGAAAATCGCCTTCTTCTGGACTGGTATTGCAAGCCTACATCTTCTGGTCGCCTGATAAATTTCTTCTCTTCGCAACCAACAAAATAAATACCGCGAAAAACCTCATAAACAAAATATTAACAATAAGCCACAAACAATTCCATGAAGCAAACATTGAAAAAATTAAGAAGATCCTAAAAAGCAACAACTACCCTGAACATTTAATACACAACTTAATAAAACAAAAAATTATGCAAACAAACAATCATCAAAAGAGAATTTCAAGCACAGATGCAATAAACACAACAAAAAGATACCACAGTGTCACATACATTCCAAAGCTGACCGAAAACTTCGGCCGCGACTTTGCAAAACAACAAAACATAACACTTGCATACAAATCTAATTACACATTATCCACAGTTTTTACAAAAACAAAATGCTCAATAGATGCTCAACAACAAAGTAACGTAGTTTATGAAATTAAATGTAATGGTAAGGAGAACGAAGAATGCGGAAAGGTGTACATAGGAACAACTAAGTGAGCCCTAGGCACGCGATTAAACGAACATGAAACAGATATAAAAAAACAAAAAACTAGTACAGCGCTTTCACAACACATACGAACTACTGGGCACTCAGCAGATTTAGCAAACACAAAAATAATCGACATAGAAAAACGAGAAAAAACCAGATACACATTAGAAAGTTTAAGGATCTTGCAAAAAAGGGGAAACACAATAAACAAAAAAGAAGACACCGATGACATTTCTGCCGCCTACTTGTTATGCTTATAGAATTCAAATTTAGTTTTTAGTTTAGACAAAGCTACCACAGAAGGTGGTATGGATTAAAGTAGATTTAGTTAATTTAATGACGAATTTTATGTGAGTATTTTTTGTTCAATAACTCAGATGTTCTTTTGCAATTTTTATATGTACTTATGTATATGTATGTGTATTTGTGCCTTTACTTACTATCATATATATATGTATGTATTTATGTTTTTGTAA
>NW_023476631.1:0-2975 GCF_013731165.1 Rhagoletis pomonella
TTTTCTTCATTTAAATTGGATGTACAAAAATTTCAGTATGGAAGAAAAAGTGCAACACCTTCAACGAAAAAAGTTTTCAAAAATCTACGCGAATTGAATGTACTGGCCCGATCATTTAAACATCTCGGACTCGCCCGCCACTGAAAATGATTATTTAAATCTAAAGTTAATATTAAATGATAATTATATTTGCTTTAGAGACGAAATTTGGACAAATTTGTTTAAACAAAAATGTTAAGCACATATGCAGAATGTGGAAGCGAGATTCTTCTGCTTGCGTTTCTATGTTTATATCATTTATCAGATTAAGCACATACGATTAAATGTAAAAAAAAAAGATTTTTAATTGCGGATCCGAAAGAAATATTTATTAGTTGCATTGAGTTACGCAAAAATAGTGCCGAAAATCAATCGATTGTGCTGAAGGTGCCGGCTGCTTCCGAAAGGGCCGAAAATGGCGCAATGCAATCACTGTCACACATACAATCTCACTATTCTGTTGACTTCGTTTTCCCCTTCCGATAACTTTTTGCTTCTGCGCTTGCCCAGCACTGCTGTGCAAAGCTTTGCACGCGCAGTCGCCCGCGACACATACGTGCTGATTTGGGCATCCCTAACTAGCGTATCAAATTGCTTTAACAAAAATACCAAACAATTTCTTAGTTTTGTTTAACTATCATTTGAATGAATGTGACTGGTGGGACACTGAAAATACCTCTATTTTACCCATTTACACTCAAAAATAAATTTTAGCCAAAACACGTTATCTTCACGAACTATATTTTTGTGTTGTAAAATATAAATTATGCGCTTTCGTTTCAATAAAAATTAGGTTTACATAATCCTCATAGAAATATTAAAAAATATTTAAAGTTGTGACGGGTGGGACATCTCCTTGTAACTGGTGTAAAGCATGAAATAAAAGTTTCCATATATAAAAATTACAACTTATTTAAATTTTTTTAATATTCTCCACAGATTAATGAAATGTAGTTATTTTAAAAGAGGTTGCTACTGAAATAGAGATAATAAGGGCATATAAAAATTTATGTCGCTTTCATCTTTTCAATGGAATGACCCATTGGCATCGTGTACATTTCGCTATAGTTTTTATACTTACGGCTTTATATTGGTATCGAAATAACCGCCTTTAAAAGCAAACTAAATCAGCTGTTTTCATTTACTTCATAAGTTTGGCGTGCAATGTTGTCGTTCCTCTTCAATAAGAGCTGCAGCAGAAAAGTTTAATAGAAGTGCATTTGGAGCACATCGAGTATACAACTGTTTAGCTTTGGACAAACTAAAAGCGCAGATTGATAGCACTTTCCACGCTGATTTCAACGATATCAAAATTATTTTGCTCAAGTAAAAAATTAGAAAATATAAGATATTAAAGTTACATTTTTCAATATTTCAAAATATTAATATCTTATGAACTATATGAACTACATAAGCAATTAAAAAAGTAATGATGTCAAAATAAAGACAATTATTTTAGCTTTCGGTTTATGTACAAAAGGTATCTGCTTTTTTATATATCTTTATCATAGTATTTTTACTAAGGAGCATTCTCTTTTCTGTGTTGCTATAGAATAGCTAAATATGTGTAAGATAACCACTGGCTTGTAAATGCATTTATATTTTTTATGATCACTCAATTCCATGATGCAATAAAGAAAGGTGTTATACGTTCGCGTTCTTCTCGCTCTAATCGCCATCTTGAACTCCCAAAGAACTTTTTATATCATATCGATTTTCATGAGAAAGTACTAAAAATGGTACTCACACAAGCAAAAGCATAGATCGACAGGCATTGGCATCACTGATCAACTTTTTCGCCATTGTTTTTATCCCTGTTTCGTTGACAATCGGAGTTAAAATTAATTTTTGTTAGATAAAATAAAATTTCCGCATTTAACCGTTTTCTTTTTTGGAAAGGAATTGCTCAAATCGTAAGTATTTTATGTATGTATATCCCATGGTGAAATAATAATAATGTGTTGTCACTTAGGGGATGGTTGTTGTAATTTTGGCAATTTCGGCATACCAGCGTTACAGTAATGCCTACTCTATTCGTTCCAATTTTATTTCTGGGCAAAATGGAACAAAAAATGGAGCAGACAATTTTGTGAAAAAGTATGCGTAGGTATCACATACTACGTTTATACGCACGTAGTATATGCAAATAACAATTTGCAAAATGGTAAACTTTGCCGTATAAACGCTGAGTTCATTTTTTATTTGCAAATAACTAAATAACGCAAATAGGTATTAATTAGTTGTACTATTTGCAAATAAGCGCAAGACGCCGCCATTCTTAGGTTTCGGTCCCCACTCCGAGCGATTCCCAAAATTTTTTTTTATTTTATATTTTTATTTTAACATAAACATTATTTTATTTTATTTTATTAAATTTTGTTTTATTATCCTTTTTTTTGTTTATGGTATTTCATATAACTATTTCGTTATTAATCAAATTTTTTGGAGTTTAATTTTAACTAAAAAGGCCACAACAACTATAATCAAATAACAAAAATTTAAATAATGTTTAAAATAATAAAAAAAAATGTTCCCTGGCCGTGGGACTCGAACCCACGGCTTCCCGGCTTGCTAAATCCGCAATCCTGCAGCGGACACAGGGTGAACTAATTAAAGTAAAGTAAAGTAGCACTGTTCTCTCTCATCTTAACAAAAAGCTGTTTCTAATATTACGTTCAAATTGGCCCCATTTAACTTGTTAATTGAAAAAGAGCTTTTTGGAAAACACAATCGTCCACATAGAACATTTGGAGTTAACTTTGACGGCTGTTTGATTACCAATAAAAATTAAAAAAAAAAAAAAATATTCAAAATCAAGTTTTTGTGTTTCAATTTGTTTTGTGAATGTCTGCTTCATGATATTATCGCATACGGATAACTTAGAGACTTAAAAATGTTTAGTTCGTATGTACTAATTATCTCTGGCGTACGATGAA
>NW_023476632.1:0-2974 GCF_013731165.1 Rhagoletis pomonella
AAATGAATTGAAAACAATTCAGCAGAAACAGCGGTATTACTTACAATAATTATGATGCAAATATTTTACAGTCACTTCACTGAATATAGGTTATAATTTGAATTGCAACATTTCCAACAACTTTAACTTTTTAATTTGTTTTTTTTTTTGTTATTATTTTTAACTGCCTCTATTTCCTTATTTCCTTCTATTTTTTATGTATGTAATTTTAAACGGATACGGATGCTAAATTTGTCTTAGTCATTCATACACAATTATTGGTGTTTACGTGAATGTATTCAAACAAGGTTTGTGGTATTTTATTTAATATTTTAGCAACGGGTATTTTAGTTTTCACATTAAACCTTTACAAAATCAATTTGTTTTTATTTTACCACATATTAACGCTTAAGCTGCAAAAGAAAACCGCATCGGCAACTGCCTATCATAAACAAATCATTTCGATTTTAACGACACACACACAACGTGGCGCTGATCCTCCATAAATATTATAAAAACACGGCAAATAAATATTAGCTTCAATAAATGTTTTGAGCTTTTTCGGCCGATTTTAGCATGTTAAAACAAATTCACCAATTGGTGTTAAGAAGCGTATGGGTAACATTGCCCCATAAACAAAAGAAAATATAACACAATCGAATTGTACATAGACCAACCGACGGCGCACTATGGGCTAAATCACATTTTTTTTGTTTAAAATCTAATATAACGAGAAGGAAAAGAGCTAGCGCAATAATTTTTTGTGTGAATAAAGTTCAAGTTATGTCGGTTAAAGGAAAACTAAAGCGAACGTCAACACGCTTTACTTGAGGGGTTAAAATGAGGGGCGAAGTTGACCATGTTCAAAAAATTTATGACCTTTCGATTTTCTTTTTGCTGTATCTCAGAGGCGAATCACGATATCGATACAATTTTTGTTTTAAATAGTAGTAAATGAAATGTACATTAAGAAAAGGCTTATTAGAATACCACCAACCCCTAAATTCAGGGTTGAAATAAGGGGTGAATTTCTAAAACCCAGAAAATTCACTGAAAAACCTTATAAAGTGTTTTCATAGGTGCCGAAAACGATTCCTATCATTACTTCTGCAAGGATTGATTTATTGGGATATCATCAACCCTTCATTTGGAGGTTAAAATAACGGGTAAGTTGCTGAAAACAAGAAAATTCTAGAAATCGATGTCCTTTCGCTTTTCTTTTTGCTGTATCTCAAAGGAAAATCATGATACCGATACAATTTTTTTTTTTAATTGTAGTAAATTTAATATAGATTAAGGAAAAGCTTATTAGAATACCATCAACCCCTAAATTAGGGGTTGAAATAAGGGGTGCATGGCTAATACCCAGAAAATTCACTGAAAAACATTCTAAAGTGTTTTCATAGGAGGCGAAAACAATTTCCAAAATTATTTCTGCAAGGTGTATTTTATTGGGATACCATCAACCCCTAAATTAGAGGTTGAAACAAGGGGTGAGTGGCTAAAACCCAGAAAATTCAAGAAAACGATGTCCTTTTGCTTTTCTTTTTGCTGTATCTCAAAGGAAAATCATGATACCGATACAATTTTTTTAAAATTGTAGTAACTTTAAGATAGATTAAGGAAAAGCTTATTATTCGATTTGGCAGCTCATGTACATGACTGAAGATCTACTTATTCTAATCTAATTAAACGATAGATCGCTTTCGAGCCAATTTCACAATGTGTTTTAACTCATTTGATGACAAATGTCATTGAGATTGACCTATATAGTAAAATTTTTTATGAGATTCGTGCTAGAACAAACAATACGCGTAAAGTAGTGTTTTCGTAAACCGCGTTTACCTATTAGTAATTGTTTTTATATTTGAATTGAGAACCGCAATTATTTTTTGGGCACACCTGAGAATATATAATAAAACAAATAGTACAATCTCGAATGATGTATACTCGTAATAGAGCAAGAATGGGTGGGCGACCTAGAAAAATACCCAGGTTCAGAGCAAATGCTGGTAGAAAACCTGCTGTGATTCATCAAGCTTCTCCTAGTACAATAAGGTCACGTGCAGTGGAACTATCAAACAATGAACGCTACAATAAGGTTGAAGTGTTAGAAATGGCTTTACAAATTATTAAAACGAGGCTACTAAATGATACAAGCTACGAAGGATCGATGGAAGTTGACGAGTCGCGTGATAAAGACACTAAAAATATTGTAATTTAGTTGAAGAGCACACCAATGAATCAGCTTTATCTCTGTGCTTGGAACTTAAATTATCCAGAAATTCTTACGACATATTAGCGAAAGATACAAAAGATCGCGGATGTCGAATTTTTCCCTGTTGGAGTACTCTTGGACGTGCTAAAGGAGACTGTTGTCCAAAGGATTACAGCATATCTGAGGTTTTGTTTCTATTTAATAATCAAAATTACCTTTCACGATAATTTTTAAAGTAATTTGTTAAAATCTGAACAGTAGCTATAATTTCTGTATTTGCGAGGCATCTCCTCATTTCGTGTATGCGACTTTAGCACTCGATTTAACAACACTCAGAACGCTATATAGAAAATTAGGATGATTTTATTAATTGCTTAATTGCCGTTTTACTTAGAGTAAAGGAATTCAGAGTTTGTTTCTAAATTATATTTTCATAATTTTTAACAAAAGGTTGAGGTATCCGTTCCAATGCAACAGATGCTAGAAAAGACTGCCGAAAGATTATGCGTAGCTGTTACATCAGATTGGCCCAAAACTGCTATGAATAGCATAGAGTTGTCGGTAACGACTGGATTTGATGGTGCCTCTGGCTATGTTAACCCTCAGCAGAAATTTTACGATGAGGAGAATGATGACCGAAGTCCATATCAGTCGCTATTTGTATGCGGAGCTCTAATTATCCAACTTAAAAGTCTGTCCAATCCGAAATACCTACACCTCAAAGCTACCGTTTTTTTCGGCCCTTGAAAATCGCACATCAAAAAGAAGACAATGAAA
>NW_023476633.1:0-2974 GCF_013731165.1 Rhagoletis pomonella
AAACGCTGCAAGCCTTTCCAAATGGACCACCTTCATCTTGTTTCTTGGTCTCCCAACGGTCTGGATCCGATACACTACGTCATTTAGCCGTTTTACGACCTTATACGGACCTTCCCAGTTGCATTGTAGTTTTGGGGACAAACCTTTCTTTCGTTGTGGATTGTACAGCAACACCAAATCTCCTTCCTGGAAACCCTCGGAATTCATCGCCTTATCATACCTGGCTTTCATCTTGTCACTCATAATTTGTGTGCGCTGTCTCACAAGAGCATGTATCTCTCTCAGCTCCTCTTCCAGGATGTTTGACGTCTCTTTTCCAATCCTTCTAGCATCACCAGTCACCCCAAACTTCAGATCACTAGGCAAACGGAGCTCACTGCCGAATATTACCTTTGCCGGAGTTTTACCCGTTGTTTCATGCACTGCTGACCGGTATCCCATCAGGAACAAGGGTATCCGGACATCCCAATCTTTTTGATTCTTGTCCACGACCTTCCGCAAATGCTCTTCCAGGGTTCGGTTGAACCGTTCCACCATGCCGTCTGATTGGGGATGAAGAGCCGTCGTTCGAGTTTTCCGGATACCCAGTATCTGGCACATCTCTTGGAACACTGCCGACTCAAAATTTCTTCCCTGGTCAGAGTGCAGCTCTATAGGTACACCGTATCTCGCAACCCAACTGTAGGTGAATACCTCCGCTACTGTTTTAGCTTCCTGGTTTGGAATCGGGTATACCTCCGGCCATTTGCTAAAGTAGTCCATAACCACAAGGACGTATTTGTTTCCCTGTGCGCTCATAGTAAATGGACCGGCTACATCCATGGCAATCCGCTCGAAAGGTGCACCTGAGTTATATTGCTTCATCTGGCCATGACTTCTGGATTGCGGCCCCTTAGCTGCAATACACTCCGCGCAGTTAGCAATCCACTCTGCGACCGATTGCCGACAACCAACCCAATAGAACCTCTGCTTAACCTTCTCCAGGGTCTTCGTGATTCCCAGGAGCCCTCCACTAGGACCATTATGGAGTTCCTTGAGTACATCCGGAATTCTTACCCTTGGAACTACTATCAGGTTGCGGGAGCACTGGCCATCTTCGCTTTCCCATACCCTATGCAAACAGCCAGATATTAATTTTAAGCTGTTCCATTGTGCCCAGTACGCCTTTGCGATGGGGCTTTCCGCTGCCATTTGCTCCTTAGTTGGCCTCCTGTCCACCTCCAGTCCATGCATCAAAAGCTCCAGATGGTGTTATTGTCGTTAGACGGACGTCTATAATGTCCTCTTTTCCCTCAGCTTTTGAGCAGTGTTTACATTCCAGGCTACATGGTCGACGGGACATGGCATCAGCATTACCGTGGACACTTCCCTTGCGGTGCTCAATAGCGAAGTCATAACTTTGCAGTCTCTCAATCCACCGAGCTAGCTGTCCTTCTGGATTCTTAAACTGTAGTAGCCACTTCAGCGCTGCATGGTCCGTTCGAACTCGGAAACGTTGCCCATAGAGGTACTTGTGGAAATGTTTGACGCAGTCCACCAACGCTAGTAGTTCTCTCCGAGTTACGCAGTAGTTCCTCTCTGGTTTTCCAATCGACCGGCTATAGTAGGCAACTACCTTCTCCTGCCCATCAATTACCTGCGACAGTACGCCTCCTATGGCATAACCACTAGCATCCGTATCCAAAATAAACGTTGCACCTGGAACGGGATACGCTAGCATAGGTGCAGTACATAGTCGTTCCTTCAGAGTCTGGAAAGCCTCCTCCTGCTCCTTGTTCCACTCGAAGGCTCTATTTTTCCTAGTGAGCTCGTGGAGGCTATTAGCAACGCTGGCGAAATTCGGAACAAATCGGCGGTAGTAGGTGCATAGCCCAAGAAAACTTCGTAGTTCGTGCAGGTTCCTAGGTCTTGGCCAATCCTTTACTGCTTCTATCTTTTCCTTCGCAGTACAGATGCCCTCCGTTGTCACCTTGTGCCCTAAGTAGTTCACCTCCTTCCTGAACAGTGAGCATTTTTAGGACTTAGCTTCAGACCAGCGCCAGCTATCCTCTGGAAAACTTCTTCCAAATTGTTCAGGTGTTCCTCAAAGCTTTTACCCAATACGATAATGTCGTCGAGATACACCAAACATGTTTTCCAATGCAGTCCTTTGAGCACATGGTCCATAAGTCGTTCAAAAGTGGCAGGAGCGTTGCATAATCCAAAGGGCATCACCGTGAATTGCCACAGACCGTCTCCAACGCTGAAAGCTGTCTTCTCCTTATCCTCGTCACTTACCTCCACCTGCCAATAACCGCTCTTAAGGTCGAGTGTTGAGAACCACTTTGTTCCAGTCAACGAGTCCAGAGTGTCATCGATCCTGGGAAGAGGATAGCTGTCCTTTTTCGTCACATCGTTCAGTTTCCGGTAGTCTACGCAGAACCGCATTTGACCATCCTTCTTCTTCACAAGTACTACCGGCGAACTCCATGGACTCGCTGATGGCTCAATCACACCACTCTCACTCATTTCTTTTATTATTTGGCTAACAGTTTCACGTTTGGCAAGTGCATCGGATTGGCCTTGCATCGCCAGTATCAATGCGATGTTTCACAACGTTAGTCCTGCCTGGTTTGTCGCCATCATTGTCGAATATGTTGCAGTATCTTCGGAGAAATTCCTTAGCCTTGTGCTGGTATTTTTCTTCCAACCCTTCCGTCCATGCATTAATGTCTTCCGCAAGGTTATTCTCGCCAATGGAATCGCTTTCAGATAACTTTTCGCAGTTGAAGATTGCCTCTACCTCTCGACATTGCCCCAGTACAGTTCCTCTTCGGAGTTTGACTGGTGATTTGAACTCATTGAGCACTCGAACTGGGATGCGTCCATCCTTTTGCGTCTTAGCCAGGGTTTTACCAATAAGTACGTCCGGTGTAGAATTTTGTGTCGCTTCAACAACCCACAATTTGTTTGTCCCACAATCTCCATCAATCTT
>NW_023476634.1:0-2974 GCF_013731165.1 Rhagoletis pomonella
TTTTTGGACCACCCTAATGCGCATACATACAAATGTACTTATATATCGGTGCAATAGAATATGCTTGTCTCATCGTTGTTCAAATATTGGTTTGGGAGATTTTGAAATGTTTATAAGGAAATATTTACAGATAAGATTAAATGAGATTTCGGTGAAAAGCTAAATTAAATAGATAAATTTTGAGAAAAAAAGAAATATAAACAACAAAGTGCTATATATACTTCAAGGTGAAAAAAACAAAATTTTGAAAAATAATAAATTGTTTTTAGTTTTGCGATAACAAAAATTTGTCATTAAAAGAATATGGTGAAAAAATATATTTAGACTTTTTTGGGGCTTATGGGCATAAAATGCTTAATGTATATTTAAATTAGTCTTGGTGCCAGTGATATTTTTGTAGACTAAAACCCGTGCCATATTTCCAATTATTGAGTGTCCACTCGTCTATCTGCCTTCAGCTCCTGGTAACACTAATAACAAGGTTCCCACAACGGATGCTACTATAGGGTACATTTTAAGCCTCTAACGCCTCAATAGGCGGGCCATTTTAAGAAAAGGACAAAAACACACACGAAACAGGCATATAACGGGTTAAAATGTTTTACAAAAACATTTGCCATTAAATTCTCCTATAAGTCTCTGAACACACCAAAGCTCAAAATTCATATTCCCTGTCACATACAGTTTTTTAGCAGAAGTACTTGTCTTCCGGGTACAAATTGACCTTTTCGACGGCCTAAAAATACTGTGTACATTTTATTCGTTGCAGTGAAACTCTAATTGACCCACCAGTTTGGGCCAAATTTCGTCCTCTGCTGCCGCCATATGGGTAACGAGTGCTTCTTTAACTTGTTGTTGTTGTTGTAGCGGCTACAAAAACCCCGCCCAGATCGGTTAGTCCCCCAATCGTTGTCGTCAAGCTTAACTAACGGGAGACCCAAGAAGCGTGCAGCTTTTAAAGTGTGTGCCAATAAGGACAGAGGCGTTAGTTGAGTGGGGTTTTCTGGGCATGCGAAGAGATATCTCGAGTCGCGCTCAAGTAGGAGTTTAACCTGCTGCAGTAGCCAGAGCGAAATTGGGCTATTGTGTTCCGAGTCCCTCGAGGCAGATGAAGCTCTGTCTCGTCCATGTCGTGTTGTCCGCCCAAAACGGCATTGACAGGTCGAGAGTCTATATAACTCGAGATTGACTCCCTGTAAATGCCGTTCAAGGCCTTTCGGTTGCTTTATGAACCTCTGGACTTCGTCCGTCAGTGCGTATAGATGCTTTCTGCCGTGTCATTGCGAGGGTTCTTCGGCAAGCAAATGTCTGTTCGGGTGCCCACGTCGGTGACACCCTACCAAGAATTGCTTGCAGAGCATTGTGTTATGATGTTGCGCCGCTATCAGAAGGCAACCGGTCGCTGGCCGGAGTGCCGTGTTTTGGCAAGTCTGTAGCTTCATCTACTGCGTCCTGCTAGTCCCCGCCAACACACAGGCGCTGCACAGTTCAGAACCGGCCAGTCAATTGTCTTGTACATTGCCAACAACGTGTCTTTGGCTTTGCCCCAGGTGCTGGCGGCTAGCGACTTGAAAACCTTGTCCCAGATTTTTACTCTATTGGTAACTGCGGTTGTATGCGCCGAGAAGGAGAGCAGACTGTCGAAGATTAGTCCAAGGATTTTCGGGTTATTCACCGTCGACGTGAATACCCAGCTGCAATCTGAACTCCTTCGTCCAGGTGGCGAAAATGGTTGCTGAGAATTTCGTAGGTGAGAGAGGGTTAGGCTCCTTGCAGTGAAGAAGCGAGAAAGCTTGGAGAGGTAGTCCTTTACTTTCGAGCACAAGTCATCAATTCCATTCCCAGGCGGCATTACCAAGCAGACAATCGGAACTCCCTATGGTGGTTCAGGGAGCTTGGAAATATGGAATTGTTTGATTCCTGGGTTTGCCCGATTTGTCTGTGACGAGTGTCGGCCACTCAGATAATAATTGCTTAAGTAGTTTCAAGTTTAAGAAAATTCAAATATGTATTCTTTTATTTCCTATTTACGCGCCAGTTGTTTTGCTTTTGTTGATATTTAGATAAATTAACATGTAATTTGTGTGTTTATTGGTACATATTTACATTTCTAATCTTTTACTCAAACAGTAGCAAGTTTATTTAAAGCAAAGTGCTGCACTATATTTCCCCAGCACGTGAAAACTAATTAAAAAAATATTAATATGTATAAACAGAACATTCAACAATTCTTGGAAAGGACTTTCACTTTCTCATTGTTTATTCGTAGTAAAAGAGGAAAATATTTAACTTAGTAATAGCGCAATTGCGGTCTAATAAATAAATCGCGGTAAATATTTTCTCGGAATTTAAAATAAAAATAAATATTTTGGTACGCAACTCAATGCGGGTGAAAACCAGAAACGGTTGATGACAGTTATGCGGTTTTAAAATAATTATGGAATTTGAAAAAAGGCTAAGAAATTATTTTATATAAATTTATTTTATATTCAACAATTTTTATTGAGCTCGATTCCGTTTTTTTAAAGAAAATTTATTGTGGAAAAGCCAATTATTCAAATTATTGTTGCTTTTCCACAATAAATTTTCATTAAAAAAAACGGCCTCGAGCTCAATAAAAATTGTTGAATATAATTGTTATAAGGCCAAAAAATAACAAAAACAAATAAATTTATTTTAGTCAGAGAGGGAATTGATCATGTGATAAATGGTTTGTATGTACTGTAAATGATTCGTATGTCTGAGCCATAAAATAACTTTTTCTTATTTGCTATGTAATATAAATTTTATATACATACATACATACTTATCTCCGCACTATTTATTCTATTGTACGTATGTATGTAAGTATATCTGCATTGATTTTAACTATTTTTTATGGAGACACAACCACGCTGCTGTTTTCCGCATAACAAAAAACAAAAAACAAAAAAACTAATTCTTACTGTGGTTTGTGCTACTGACACTTGGCATT
>NW_023476635.1:0-2974 GCF_013731165.1 Rhagoletis pomonella
TTTTTAGTTGCTAATCTTAACATTTCGTGCAGAGGACTAAGTTCTGCTGCTAACATTTTAACATATCTAAGGTAATAATTAACCAAGCCTACAAAGTGGTTTTTCAAAATTTACTATTGCTTCAACTCGTTCGACAGTATGTCTGATTCCTTCACTTGAAATTTCATAACTTAGAAAATCCAATTTACTTGCTCCAAAAATGCATTTACTAGGTTTAATATTCAAACTATATTTTTCAAGTCTATTAAATACAGATTTTAGATGCTCATTATGTTGATCTTCAGTATCACTTGCAACAAGAATATCGTCAATATAGACAAACACAAATTCTAAACCTGAAAATACTTCGTTAATAAAACGTGTAAGTATTTGTGCACTATTTCGTAGTCCAAAAGGCATCCGTACGAACTCAAACATTCCAATCGGTGTAGTAATTGCTGTTTTATGTATATCTTCTTCAGCCATCAGTATTTGCTGATATGCACAAACAAGATCAATTTTTGAAAATATTTGTTTGTTCTTTAAATCAATAGGCAAATCATGAATGTGAGGTAACGGATAACGATCTGGAATAGTATGCAATTAAGTATTCTGTAATCTCCACAAGGTCTCCAATCATTTGGTTCTTTTTTAGGAACTAAATGTAAAGGAGATGCAATGTGAGAGTGTGAACGTCTACATATACCTGTTTTAACTAAAAATTCAAATTCTTTTTTTGCTATTTTAAATTTAATTGGATCTAGACGACGAGGTTTAGAGAAAGGCAGCACTCCTTTTGTTTCGATTCTATGAACCGTTTGGTTTTGCACTGGTTTAGTGTAATCTGGTTCACAACTAATTGAAGGAAAATCATTTAAAAGTTTGGAAAATTTATTTTCAGAAATTGGCATCGTTATTCAAAATATATCGCAAAAACCAGATTATCCAAAAACTTTTAATTTTGTTGTTGAATCAGTAATTTCTCTATTTTTAATATCAACTAATATACCAAATTTCTTTAAAAAATTAGCGCCTATGATTGGTGTTAAAATATCCGCTAATATGAAAGGGAATTGAAAATCACGTCCAAACCTAGATCAATTTTTAAAAGTTTTGTACCGTAAGTGTTAATAGAAGAACCGTTAGATCTGAATTTCTTTTATGTGATTTAAATTTTGAAGAAGGAATGACCGAAACGATTGCACCAGTATCAATTAAAAAATTTAATTTATTGGAGAGATGGTTTAACTTTATTCCCATTATTAGCCATCGTCATAATGGAACGATCTAGTTTAAAACATTAGAACTTTCTTCGTTTTTATTTGTGTTAAGATTACAAGGTTGAATGCATTTAAAAGCATTTTTAAATTTTCTATTATACCAACAAATATTTTGGTTAACATTATTTCTAGATCTAGAAAACTTTATTGATTTAGAACGACTTCTATCTCTAGATCTTGATCTAATTTGTAATTCATTAATATCTTCTGTAATTTTGTTAAGATTTTGGTAAATGGCTGTAGTTAACTCAGTTAAATTTCTAATGCATTGTTCAAGAATATTATTATTATTTTCTACACTAGCGACATTTAGTCGATTGGGGCTTATTTATCAAATCAAATAATTTATCTGCGAGAGAAATAATTTCTTCAGTATTTTGATTACTACAAGAAGTTATATGAATCTGTATTTGTTGCGGTATCTTCCTACCCCATAATTTAAATAAAAGTTCTTTACTAACAATTGATTTGGAACCTGCTAAAGATTTCATATGTCTAAAAAGTGCTGATGGTGACCGATCACCTAGTTCGGTATTCGCAAATAACTGTTCTAACCTCTTCTCTTCGCTAAGAGAAAATCTTTCACATAATACTTTCTTAATTGTGTCATATTTGTTAATCAAAGGAGGCGGATTGATAACATCAATAGTATTATAAATTGCCATGGTGGAATAATAACAAGGTCTTGTCAGTAGCGACGTGTTTGTTGTAATTTTGACAAGATCGGCATGCTTATTTTCAGTGCTGCCGATCTTAATTTTTATACTACTATTCGTTGGGAAATAGTATCTAAAATTTTCCATTTTTATTCGTTTTATCGCGATTTTTAAAGAACTTTGTGTTTTCAGAACGATATTAATATTTAAAATTTATCGATTTGTATAATTTTTGTCCTCAAATAAACAAATAAAAGATATCATGGTTATCAATGGAAAAAGACACAAAAATCGTATGGAAAGGCGATTTTTTATATTAAATAACTTTTGCTGCATTGTCATAATATTGAGCCAAATGGACTACTGATACGCTAGAATAGAGTGACTGCATGGTTAAATTAGGAATTCGCTTATATTATCGATATTTATGTGTTTTAATCTATTTAAAAAATCATTTACAGTCTTATAGGAAATTGCCTTATTTTACCGCCTTTACTTTTTTAAAGTGCCAATATATGTCCAATCTGTGTGGAGCTGCCGATACAAACATATATTCAGGCTTATAAGCCTGTAGTTATACATTTTTCTACATTTAATTTGAATAGTATGCACCAACGGATTAAAAGTAGTAAATAGTTAATACCTTTTCTACTACTTTAAAATGCGTGACCGGAATAGACCTGCCGAAAAAGTGAGGTTGTTATTATTCCACCATGAGAAATTGCCTCTCTTTGAAGAACAATTAAAACGTTTTGAAATTTATTATTATCATCATGTATATTGTTAATTTCGAATTGTCCTTCCACAAGGAGGAACCACGCACCAGGACAATCTTCCCAAAAATGAGGCAATTAAAAGATTTTGATAAATTAGCACTCAAGTTATTTTCATTTGTAAAATTAATAGGTTGTATACTTTGTGAAATGTTTAAGTCTGAAGTGTGTTCATGTTGATTTTCTGTTGTTGTTGTGAAGTTGCGTGTACGTATTGGTGATCTTTGCATTTTGAAATAAACTGGAGAAGAAGTGTACAAAATAAATATAAGTAATAATAATTTTA
>NW_023476636.1:0-2973 GCF_013731165.1 Rhagoletis pomonella
GCAGTAGCGGTTCAAAAGTAGCGATTGACTCCAGTAGTACTGGAGGGGTGTAAGCATTCCGAAATCAAAGCGAGACAGTCTAGTACTGTTTTTGTCAATGTATTGTGTACTTGAGTGCCGGTTTTGTATATGTGTTGTGTACATGCCCTGCAGTACTGCTGGAGTCAATCGCTACTTTTGAACCGCACCTGCACCGACTCCTAGGTAAGTAGCTACTCTATTAACCTGTGGTAGTGCACATGGTAGTGCAGAGTCGAACCAGTCGTAAGCAGAATAGCGAAAAACTACGACAGAGGGCGCCCATAAATCACGCAAGTGACTACTTTAGTAACTCCCGGTAGTGCAGAGAGAGCCGATGGTGACTACCGCCTAGGACATTGCCTTGTAAAAGTAATCGATGAAATACACTGCAAGTAGTCGGTCGGTAATTGACGGTGTTTATCAGGTAGCTACCGATTCAGCAGTCCTGTAGTCACTCCCCCGTACTGCAGGGTAGCTATAAGTGACATCGATGCCTTCGCGAACGTTCACTGATGTTCTCGATCATAAGTGATTTATTTATTTATGATAGGGCTTGGCCTCTGGATATGAAAACGTTTTTTCTTTTTTTTTAATAGGGTTTCCACCTGTCTAAAAATTTGTAATATTCAGCCTCATTGCGAAAGTCGTAAATTAGGCTGAATTGTACGACTCGACAACATTAGCATTGTCTACTGTCGTGCTGAAATAAGTAAACGACGAAAATTGTCGAAAACTATGCAGTGCAGCCAAGTTTTTCCGTTTTAATACACTAGTCGAGTGGAAATTTTAGGCAATGACGCTAAATTTTCGATACGATTCGACTCTCGAAAAACGACTTGCATTCGGCACGACTCTCGCAATGAGGCTGATTTACACTGATCACCCGATTTTCCATAGTGAGGTGTCAAACGAAGAGGCTATCTATGAGGAACCTAAAGATGTGCAAGAAGGGTTCTTTTTTTGAACAGGGTTACAATATTTTTATAAATTTTAGAATCTGGACAGTTCGTTGGATAAAAAAAAATATTGGTGTCAAATGAAAGGGTTATGCCTCTATATGTAAAAAAAATAGGGAGTCCAAAAGGTGGTGTCCTTTCCCCACTACTGTTTAACTTTTACATTTCAAAGCTCCCTTAACCACCAGAGGTCTCTTACGACGACGATTGCTCGATCAAGGCGTCTGGGAATGGAATTGATGACTTGTGTTCGAAAGTAAACAGGTATATCTCCGAGCTTTCTCGCTTCTTCACTGCAAGGAGCCTAACCCTCTCCCCTACAAAATCCTCTGCGACCTTGCTCACCACCTGCACGAAGAAGGTCAGGCTACCGCTGGGAATCCACGTCGATGATGCACCAATTCCCACAGTGAATAACTCCAAAATACTCGGAGGAACCCTCGGCCGTCTGCTCTCCTTCTCTGCGCACGCAACCGCTATTGTCAACAAAGTACAGAGCTGCAACAAGGTCCTCAAGTCGCTAGCCGGCAGTACTTGGAGCAAAGACAAAGAAACGTTGCTGGCAACATACACGGAAATAGGCCGGCCGGTTTTAAATTACGCAGCACGAGTGTCGTCGCCAGGGACTGCACGACGAGGCGAAAATGCTCCCGATAAAGAAGCACAAAACAATGCTCTGCAAGCAGTTTCTTGTTGGGAGCCGTAGACGTGGTAACCCAAATAGACAACTGCTTGCAGAAGAGCCCTCGTCCAGGCACGTCAGGAGGCATCTCTACGAACTGACGGACGAAGTCCAGAGGTTCATGAAACAACCTCTGGACTCGTCAGCTTATCGACAGGCCCTGAACGGCATTCACAGGGAGTCAGTCTCGAGTTATGTAGACTCCAGACCTGTGAATGCCGTTCTAGGCGCACAACCACCGGACATTGACGAGACGGAGCTTTATCTGCCTCGGGAGGCCAGAACCACAATAGCACCATTTCGCTCTGGCTACTGCAGCAGGTTAAACTCATACCATCCATGACTCGAAATATCTCTTCGTATGCACGAAAAACCCGACAACCCTAACGCCTTTATCCCTGTGGACCGACCTTATTCAGACTGCACGCTTCTTAGGGCTTCCGTTAGTGGAGCTTGACGACAACGACTGAGATATTAACCGATCTGGGCGCGGTTGTTGTAGCCGCTACAATAACAACAACCGATAGTACTTTTTACGCCGACTTCAATTATATAAACATTAATTGGCGCAATTTAAAAGTAAAGAATATCGACCCTGTCGCGAATTTTACGTGAACAAACATTCCAAAAAATTATAAAGCAAAACATAAACATTTTTTTTAGTTTAAAAACATCAATATTTTAAAATATCGAAAAATTTTATTTCAACCTGCGTCCAACGTTTAAATCGAATTGATACAAATTTCGAAAACATATTAAAATACATATTAAGAAAAATTGTTAATGTTTTAAATTGTTTTTCGACTAATGCGTATAGATCTTTTAATCATTTTTATTCTTATTATCAGAAATTTAATACGCGTTGGTGATTAGGCAATAAAAAATGAAAAAAAACAAAACATTTCATTGAATACTAGAGTCTTTTTCCATATGTATCAAATTGATGCACAATTTACTTTGCGTTACACAAAATTTCCTATGGATGTGGGTTAATTTTATATGTATCTTTTTTTATATACCTAATTGAAATCATTGTAAAAAGTTATATCGTTCTGCATTTTTAGTTTTTTCTATAGCTGATCGGTTGGTTATGTAGCATGATTAAATAATAAAAGGTTTGCTCAAAAAACAGTTTTTTCGCTCCCTCTTGACAAAATCGGCTCCCTTAGCAAAGCACTGTGTGTGGGTTCGTGTGTGTGTGCAAAGCTTTTGTAAGGGAGCTAAGGGAGTATCAAAACTCTAATGTCACTAATGAGCAAACCTTAGTTATGTAACGGGTGATTTTTTAAGAGCTTGATACCTTTTTTTTTAAAA
>NW_023476637.1:0-2973 GCF_013731165.1 Rhagoletis pomonella
ACCGATCGGACGCGATTAACTTAGTTTTAATAAAATTATAATCTAAACACAAAAGGTTGTTTTTCATTTTGCACGGCGGTAAATAAGATCCCACAGATTGGGGGCTCGTCCGGGAAACGCTGTTAACTTGCAAAACAAAGTACATAAATTAACGCAAAAACTCGGTTCGGTCGTAGCTACGTTGCAGCAGAAGCCGGTTGCATATTTTCTTTCGTGCGCTTTGCACCAGTAAACAGCGGCACACCATTTTACTGTGCTCAGCAAACAAGCAACAAGCAGCAGAGCTCCGTGTCTTCGTTATGTAAAAAGCGTCAACTTTTATATAAAATTGTCTGATTAAAAGGTGGTGCGTGCGGAAATTGATCACGCGGAACCAGAGAAGAGTGAAGCCAGAAAATAACGGGCTGCCATTTTAGCCGTTTTCCGGCTAGATTTAGCCGGTTTTGATAGCAACTAGCCGGAGAAAATTTGATCTAGCCGGCAGCCGATTTGTTAGCCGGTTTGTAAAAAAAAGTTAGCCGTTTTTAGCCGATTTTACTATTTGCCTAATTTTCAGCTGCAAAAAGTAAACAAGTTGTTCGAAAGCAATAATGCAGACCCAATGAAGATTTTTAATGAACTCAATGTTTTACTTTCGCATCTATGCTCCCTAGTGGTTATTAGCGCGGACACATTTGATCCTATATGCTCCCCGTTGGAACCCCCCTTGCTCCATTTCCTCAGTTTTATCACAGTTTTGAAGAGTATTTAAAAACAAAAGTAAGCACAAACGCTTTTGACCACGAAGCCGAGAAAATAATTCGAGAAAATGGTCGCTATTTTATTATCACTTTTATAAAGGAATTACGCCAACGCCTCCCTACAAATATTGCCACACTAAAAAAAATTGACTTTTTTCGGTTGGAAATGCATTAAGAGTAATTAAACCAAAAGTATTTGTTCAACTACAGCAACAAAAACACAAATATAATGCCGACGAAATAACATCCATAGAGATGCAATGGCAACGGTTAACGTTGCATACCTGGAGTAATTTAGACTCAACTGTAAAATTTTGGGCCGAAGTTGATCAATTTCGAAATGCCCTAGGAGAAAACCCTTTTGCTGACCTTTCCAACCTAGTTTTTAGTTTTCTTGTTTTGCCTATGAGTAATGCAGAAGTAGAGCGAATATTTAGTTCAATGGATATAATAAAAACCAAGCAAAGAAATCCAATGTGCGTTAAAACGTTAAACGCTATTTTATATATAAGATACGGTTTAAAACGTGAAGAAAAATGCTGCCATAATTTTACTGTAGATGACGATCTCTTAAAATTAATGAATTCAGGTGATATATAAAATAGTGATTCATTTGATGATGAGGAATATACACTCGATATAAATTAATGGTGTTAACTAGTCTTTCGTTTCTTGCGATTTATTTAAATAAAGCATGTGAATTTTCACTAAAACAGTTTAGCGGTTTTTTGCCAGAGTCTATGTGAAATTTCACTAAAACATTTTAGCCGTTTTTAGCCGCTTTTTTTTGCCAATCTAGCCGGTCGGCCCAAAAAGTTCTGGCAACACTGCTGAGCAGACAGACCACATCAAATAACGGACGCTCAGTAGCAGATTTCAACGGCACAAAACTGTGCGCAGTAGCAAAGGGCAGAAAAGCAACGGCGAGCAGCGGCAGAGGTCGTATGTACATACGTGCGCAAAAGCAGTACAGCAGTACTAAATTCCCCAAGCAAGGTTCGACAGAGGTCGGATCGAGAAGTTGTGTGGAAGTGTGTCCCACTTGAGGCTGAGTTGAGTTGGAAGTTGTCCGGCCTTCGTAATAGCGAGATTTCGAGAATCGTTGTGTTGACGGGAATTGTGCCGATGAGAGTTCGACTGTGAGTTTCAGTGGGCAGCGGCAGAAATGGCATGTACGTGCGCAAAAAGGGCGAGCAAGTGCCAAAAGGTTGCTGTCAATTCACCAAGCAAGGTTCGGCGGGAGGTCGGATCGAGAATCGTTTTGTTGGTTTGAGTTCGGCAGCGAGTTGCGGTCGCAGTGAGAAGACTTGAGGGTGAGCTGAATTGGAAGCTGTTCGGTGCAGGTAGCAGCGAAATTTCGAGGTGTGAAGTTACAAAAAATTTCGAGAATCGAAATTCGATAAGCGGCAGTCCGTCGCGGTTTGAAGCTGCGGATAAGGTGATGAACGGGAGCTACTATTATATCATTACAGATAAGTTGAATTTGATACTATGTATGTACACTGATTGACATTTCTGACAACGTTGCAGAGTTATGATTGATTTCATACAAGTTTGAGCGAAGTTTGATAGTAAAGTGTTGCATAGTAAGTTGTATGACCGACAGAGGGGAGACGTTTATGGTTAAAAGTAATGAAAGTTGCTGCGCTTGCAATAAAGCCACTTTTAAATAAATTTACTACACTGATGATAATTACATGTTGTTCCTTAAGAAAGATTTATGTCAGATTTGTAAATTTTGCAGCTGTTCAGAAAACTAGTTGAAAGTACTTAATCTTGAAAAAACCAAAAGAGATTTTCGGACATTTTGGCGAATGCTAAAATAATCGGAGCTGAGTTAATGCAACCAGGCCAGAGGTGTCAAGCAGTTCTAATTTAAGTGAAATATTTGATTAAGGCCATTGAGCCAGAGATTTGCAAAGTTCAACTGAAGTAGAAAATTTCGATTTAATGAATTAACGAAAGTAGGCCAGTAGGGTTGAAAGTGTGAAAATTTTCAAACGAATTAACCATTGGAATAGAATTTGGTGACTACATTGTTGAAATTTGAACTATTTTGAAGCGAATTAAAATACCGTGTAAACATTCAAAAAACCCATCATACTTTGGAATTAGTTCTAAGAAGTTGATTGTGAATTTTATCTACATTTATCATATCGAATATTGTAAACGACATCCAAATGGACATGGACGAACTTTTAGCGTTGAATTTGAACAGTCTTAGGGAAAAACT
>NW_023476638.1:0-2973 GCF_013731165.1 Rhagoletis pomonella
AACTGTTTCTTAGCACATGATAATCATATGGGCAAGGGAGACTTTAGCTTAGGTTTTTTTTAACAAATTATATGTAACAAACATTTGCTCCAGCATTTACTGAAAGGGAAATAAAAACTCTGTACACTCTTAGTGTATACTTAAAAAAATTCCACATTTTGAGTTGTGTCACTTTTGAAAATAGTGTGCGATATGAACATTTGAAAACAAATTCGTATGTCTGGCTGTAGCTGAACGTGTAGAGGTGCTTGCTGTTATTTGTTTTCTTCAGGCAGGTGCGAGTACGAATGCGGTCAGTGGCATCATTTTTATTATTTTCTGTTTCTGATTTTTCTCAATTACGAAAAAGCATCTGTGAAGTGCAGAACCAAACCAAACGACGAAGAAAATCAATTCAAGTCCAACATTTGAGAATAAATTTGCAGAACGGCTGTGGGTGAGTGTGCAGAGATGCTTGCTGTTATTTGCTAACTTCACTGGACCACAAATTTCAACTTTTTCTCTTTACCAGAAACGCCGTTATGAAATTCTTATGTAAAATCACCCCCTGATTCCGAAAATAAAGGTTATTTTTAATTCATGGTACCGTTTTTGAGATATTTGCAATTTACCGTTTTTGCAAAAAAAAAAAAAATTGGGTCCACTTTATCATATATATCTCAAGAACGAATTAAGCAATTCCAAAACGGTTTGAAGCTTTTAAAAGGTAATAAAATTGTGCATACAACACTTTTTGCTAGGCCCTGTAGATTCAAAGATAACGAACAATCATTACCGATTTTTTCAATTTTTTTTGTAAAAATATAAACAAAATTGTACTTTGCGGGGAAGGATCTCGAAAACCTTTTATTTTTTTGCAGATTTTTTTTTCTCCCTAAGCTCTGTTGTATTACAAAAAAAATAAGCTATCATCGAAGAAAATCGATGCAAAACTACCCCACCATGCAAAACATGAAAAATAGGCAACAATCGTCAATGGCAACAAATTGGCGACTCACCGATTTATTGCTGTGGTGACAAATCGGCAACACCACTTCGTTCATGTCAATTTTGAATAAAAAAAGTTCTCAAAAATTCGGAAACTTATGAATATGGCGTCAATAGCATTGGCCAAAAGCATTTAAATTATGTCCAAGGACAAGATTGAAAAAATAGGAAGTCTCACAGCGAGAAAATTAATTAATTCCGATTGTAAGTTGCAATTTGGTATACAAAAAAAATAAATGAAGTATTAAGAAGAATAAAATTATTCCAAATATCGCCTAAAGCGATAAGAAAAGGACTCATTCAGGTAATAAGAAAACGACTCACCCAGGCGAGTTGCCTTCGGCGGACGTTTTAGAGCGACCGGTAATAGGAAATCGATTCGATGGCAATATTACCGGAAATAAATTTGTTTCCGAGGGCGACACGTTTTCTTATTGCCGGCAACACAAATTGTTTGGTGGGACGTAAGTTATAAGCGATCAAATAAAAATACCCAGGTTGCGCAACTTCAATGTATGTACCTATACATACATACATATATTAAAGGTATAAAGTGCAAGTGAGATATTATCCGGATAAACGAATAACACCATAACAATGATAACACTTTTTCTTTAAATAAATCAAATAGTACTTTTAATACTCGAATTGTATTATAGTAGGTAGAGTGGTTGTATCGAAAGGAAGAGTGGTTGGGTTCGAAACCTGCTGTAGGCATGTAGTTATAAATATGTATTTCCGTCAGTTATGGGTAAGTATGCAGGTAGATTTTCAAAATTATAAGACACAGAAAATTTCTAAAGCCTACATCTAAAACAGGTAGTATTTTCTTTTCCCGGCTTGTTATAAAAAGGAACCTTTCTGTCTAGGTAAGATTTGATTTTTTCAATTTTATTCTTGTTCCGAGTATAAATATGAGTTGATGCGCTTTGAAACTTCATAACATCTTCAAGGCTCGCCGGAGATAGTTCAGTTCATAAGTCTAATTTCAAAACCGTGATTTATTAAAAAAAATAAAATGAGTAAAAGGACGCGAGAATTTGAGTGTAATAAGGATCCAGATATGTTCTGTTTCATGTGTGGCCAATATACTATCATAAGGCGACGACGAGTGTTCTCAGATCATATCAAAACTTTATACTCCAAGTATTTTGGAATTGAGCCTAAAAATGCTGAAAAACCATGGACACCGAACACTTTGTGTACATCGTGTCGAGTAGAATTGATTCAGTGGGAATCAGGACAACAAACAAAATTTGATACACCAATGATATGGAGAGAACCTACTTGCCATTCAATAGAGTGTTATATTTGTCAAACAAAAGTACTTGGCGTTGGAAGATCAAGAGGAGTAACCTATGCTAGCGTACCTACAGTGACATTACCAGTACTACATTCAACGGCAGTTGCGGATCCAGTTCCATTGTCAACAGTAACATCTGAGTGCGGGGGATCAAGTTGTACTGAATTTCGCATGGAAAACGAAAGAAACGTTCTGTCACAAGCACAACTTAATGATTGGATAAGAGATTTGGAACTATCCAAGGAAAAGGCCGAGATCCACACTTCTCGTATGCAACAATTTAAATTTGTGTCATCCGATGTTAAGGTGACATATAGTAGAACTCGTCACGAACCATTTTCCAAACACTATACCAAGAAAGACAGTATATGCTACTGCAACGACATCCCTGGTTTATTCAAAGAGTTTGGTCAAACATATGATTCAAAAGAGTGGCGATTGTTCATAGACGGCAATAAACTGAGTTTGAAGGCTGTATTATTGCATATTGGTAACAAAAAGCCTTCTATCCCGATTGCACATGCAGTAAATACAAAGGAAACCTACGAGGAAATGCAAAAAATACTCAAATTTATCAAATATGAAGAGCATGATTGGAAAATATGTTCTGATCTCAAAGTCGTTGCAATGCTATGCGGTCTACAAAGTGGCTACACCAAGCACTGCTGCTTCCTCTGCAAGTG
>NW_023476639.1:0-2973 GCF_013731165.1 Rhagoletis pomonella
TAATATTCTGCTTTGACTTTGGTACAAGCAAGCAACAGAAAAAAAAAAACGAAAATAGCAAAAGACCATTTAATGCCACCTTATAGTTTTGAATGAACAAATAACAGCTGATACATACGCCCTTTCAAAAAAAAAAAAAAAAAAAAAAAAAAAAAAAATAAAAAAAAAACATTGAGAAATAGCAGGGTTTCGAACAAAAACTATTTAGCATTCAAGTATGAAAATTGGCAACTCCATTTCTTATGCGGGCAAATAAGTGGGGGTGCATCCCATACCGACCAACTTTAAAAAGGTGTTCAACATTCCAAAAAAAATAAGTATAGGTTTATATCGATGGTTGAGTGAAAGATCGACCTATCTCCACAGCCGGTTCGGAAACACGCTATCTCAGAAACCTTTTAAAAAGCTGACTATTTCTGAATTCTCAGAATTTGATTGAAAAAAACCCATCTCAGCTGCCGCTTCAAAAATTCCCTATATTAATTGAGATTAGTGCATTTTTAAACCAAATTCTGAGATAGTATTTCGAATCGGCCGCCTAGATAAGTCGGTATTTCACTCAGCCGTCGATATTAGGGATGTGCGATTAATTGGTTTATCAATTTTGTAATTATTTATAATCCTGATTAATGAAGTAATTTGATTAATCAGATTCTGAAATCGGTGTTTCCCTCTTGAAAAAACTACATTTTACCGCCTTTAAAAAAGTACTAAACTACCTCATTCCCTATTCCAAAACTGATTTGCAATCACTGAACAATTCTTTGACATTTACGCTATTCTTATTCGTTGGCAACTGAAAATTAAATAAGAAATTTCAACATTAATTCTGCAAAAAACATTGGTTTAGAGATTTCCCCAAAGGACTTATAGTTGTTTTGGTAAGTGCTTCGTGCTGCTACAACTCCGTCTGTGGTTCGCTGCCACCGGTGCTGCTTTTTCGACCATATTACAGTTTTTTTTTTTGGTAAGTTTAAATGGAAGATTTAAACAATAAGTAAATATTTAACGACGCATCTATTCCTCAGTGCTTTTTGTTGCTGCAGCTCCGTCTGTGGTTAACTGCCACGGCTCCTGATTTTTTAATTAACATTACTGCCATTAGTTACTATTGTAAGTAATCAGGAAACCAAACACTACTCAAAGACTAGTATGTATTCGTTACTGAGTAACGGGTGCAACCCCTAACTCGAAGACACCGTCAGAAACTCATAGCGCTTTCTCTTCCCGAAATAATGCGCCAGGGCTTTGAAGTTTTCGTGTTCTTTTCTCAGCATCTTCACAGGCTTCTTGCGTGCTCTTTTTTTAAAATGATGCACTCTGATAATGTTGCTATATAAGAAGGTGACATTTTTTTCGAGAAAAGAGAACGCCATCAGTAAATATTTCGTTAAATGGCTCGAAGGCTACGGGGGAATGCATACGGGCAAAACTCATGTTGCCCTAAATCTCGGAGGGTCGTGCTAGGTATTTGCTTTCATATTTTTACTCATACAGACACCTGTCCAATATTGTACAAACAACTTACATGTATTGTCATATGTATTCATTGGAAAACAAAAGTAAATAAATAAGATTTCCATATTGTTATTGAGCTTTGTACCACGATTATATTTTTTAGGAATAATGGGAAAAGTAACAAAGTCTAAGGGTCGTTTTTCCCATGTCTAGTTAACGCTAACTGGAGGTACATCCTTCAGTTAAGCACAGCGACTGCTTTATCGATCACATGTTATATGCTGGGTGTCGATAAAGATGTTTAACTGGGTGTTAAAAGTAACCAGAGATGGTGCAAGTGGCCTTAAGCGGTACAAGTTATAGGGACTTTTTCGGAGATCACCACATCTCCTTTTAAGACTTCTTTTTCAAGACTCCAGCATAGCTCAGTGGTTAGCGCTTCTCACATTGCACATCGCTGATGCAGGTTAGATTCCTGCTGAAGTCTAGAAAAAGAAGTAAAGAAGTTTTAAGAGGAGATGTTGTGATCTCCGAAATAGTTGCTATAACTTCTACTACTACGCGGTAATGTGGAGGAGGAAGACGAAACCGAATGGTTAAACTTCGACCCGTCTGATAACCTTATATTTGAAGAGAAGCTCACAAGCCCTGATGAACTGGAAATTGGCGATTCCGGTATGTCAGAAGACATTTCTCCGCTGCATGAAGATGCACTTGAGTACGTGGCTGGATATATCATCCGGAAATTGGGGCTTAATCAGTTCATCAGTAACGAGCAATCTTTTACATGGGTAGACCAAATTTCCAGAGACGCCTTATTTAAGCCCTCGAGCGAAAAAATAAAAGAGCTGGAAAGTA
This sequence comes from Rhagoletis pomonella, assembly GCF_013731165.1. Classification (NCBI taxonomy): domain Eukaryota; kingdom Metazoa; phylum Arthropoda; class Insecta; order Diptera; family Tephritidae; genus Rhagoletis; species Rhagoletis pomonella. The sequence continues at coordinate 2,317 of NW_023476639.1, forward strand.
TTTTCAACCCATCCAACGGACAGCTGATTAAAACTTGCCCTATTTACCAAAGCATGTTACTTAAATAAGCGAAAGGTGTGAACTTAGCTATGATATAAAAAGCTACTTTTTAAAAGCAGGATGTATTTCCGGATCAAGCATTTAAATAAAATCATAAAGAAAAAGGCTTAAGAACAGAGTTGCAGCCACGCAAAGAATTTACTATACAATGGAGTGCAATGTGCTATAGTGGTGGTTCCGAGCAGGGTACGAAAATAAACTGTACAAAACAATTCCCATTTGCTCATCGATCATCATATCATTTGTGGTTTTGTACAGTTTTGTACATAGTCAGAAACAAATTGTAAGATTCACTGTCATTTTAATCAACGAGAAACATTTGCTTTTCGTTCGTGACAATTGTACCATAGGGTACGTTTTATATGTATGCAAACGTTTCAATTACGTGAAAAATATTTTTTTCTGTAAATTTTCATATCCAATTCAATTAAAAAACATTTTTATTTTTTTTATTCATTGCAGCCATTCGTTTTGTATTTAGTTATTGCATATATGTACATACATACATATATTTTTCTCTGCACGATTCATTTCGTTTGTTGTTTCGTCTGTAACTACAGTAGTTTAGTAGTTACAGACGAAACAACAAACGAAATG
>NW_023476640.1:0-2973 GCF_013731165.1 Rhagoletis pomonella
ATAGCTTGATGGAGATGTCACAGTAGATAATTACTGTACAGATACCAGGCAATATATCGATAAATATACCAATAAAGAAAAGGATATATGCTTATCCGTACATATATATATATTGCTCAAAATATTAATGACTATTTTTCACGCGCAACACCACCCACGTAATATTTGGACTAAGGTTACGCTTAGAATGTAGCGAAGCAGAAAATAATGTATTTCACTGAAAAAAAAAATTGTATTAATTTTTTTCAGTTTTTAAAAAAGTTTCGTGTTTCGAGATTTTCAACCATATAACAAAAAAAACTAACAAAATAATCAAATGCTAACTGTTAATTAAGTTTATATTCTCCAAAAATATTTTCGTTGGCACCTATATTTAGATTTTTGTATTTATTATTTAAATTGAAATAGGTGCCATCCCCCTTCAAAAATATTTTCGAAGTTAAGCTTTCTCATAACTTTATCGCTTGAGATTTTTACTTAATTAACTGATTTAACTTATTAGATAAATTGAATTAAGTTTTTTAAAGAAGTGGCAACTCTATTTAAAGATATTTTTAAAATAAAAGATTGTTAAGTTTCTCCGATTTGTCATCCATACTAAGGAATTTTATTCATATTTTAAATTAAATTGATATGACTTTTTTATAGATGGCAACCCTCTTCAAACATATTTTCGTTTTAAAGATTTATTAAGCCTCCTTGCCTTCGATATTTTAAATTATTTGTTGTAAATTAATTTATTAGTAATTATATTATATTATAAATTAAATTGATATGACCATTTCAAGGGTGGCAACCCTCTTCAAACATATTTTAGCTCTAACGATTTTTTAAGCCTTCGTCAATTTATGTAAATTAAATATAACTATTTAAGCAGGTGGCAACCATCTTTAAATATTATTCTTGATACTGTTTAAAGTCATAAGCAGGTATGGGCAGAGAGTGAGCAGGTGCTTAGTAGGGTCGGCATAGAAATAATTCTCCATCAAAATATTTTGAGAAAAATTACGCGTACGTTATTTTGGAGGAAGGTTAGGGCTCGATATGCTCTTCTGTTCGACTCAGTTGAACAAATCCTACCTTCCGCTGAGTTTTAAATATGCAGACTCCAAAATACATGAAACCAATGCACTTTTAACCATTTTGACCTATTTTGCATGACCTGTATGGAACTAAAAGATAAACCACCGAAGCGCAAATTGAAGCCAGAGAAAAGTAAAAAGCAAGTAGCGTACGTTTGAATATGTAAACGAATGTATGCATTGGCAGCAGGAGAAAGTTTCGAATGCCAGCATTTACCGCGCTTCACTCATATTTGCTAGTATTTACACATACACATACATAGTCAATAAATGCATAACGAAAATTTTAATGGACTTTAAAGTGAGTTTGAAGTCAAGCATAAATATATCCATGAGCAAGTGTCAGCAGAAGAACAGAGACGATGAGTTGGGCTAAAGTGAACCCAAATCGTAGGTGGGGCGGGACACAATAGCAAATAACTTCAGCCAACAAAAATATGAAGGCGCTTATGTTGATGCTGGCAGTAAAGGTGCAGCGAGGTGATATGGCAATCGCGATACCCTTGAGATGCCAGCATTTCTTAAGCACTAAAAGCTTTTCTGCATACTGGCGGTGAGGCTGCAAGTCAGCTTATGCCATTAAGGTAGACAAGGACAATTGAAGCTGTGCAAACATACAGACATGCATGCAAAATATTACATACATTCTTATGTACATACAAAAAAAAATAAATAAAAAATTTAAGTTTGTGAAACTTTAAAAGTAAGCTGGTTCAAATTTTGTTTCGGAATACCTCTTGGGACTGAAGCATTTCACGTAAAGTTAAGTGTAATAAGTTAACGATGAGTTTAAAATAGAAAATTTGTTCACCAAAACCGTATACGTACTTGTTTTGAGGGTTTGCTTTTAGTGCTGCACCTTAATGCTCAACAAACTCGTCTAGTACATGTTAACGGCAAAAGGGAAAGAAAAATTTTTGTTTTTTTTAATCGGAAAATTTCTAGTTTGGCATTAAAACCAGGAACGGAAAATATTCATTATTTTCTTTAAATTTCAACCAAAGAAATCAACAAGTTGTAACAAGTCGTCGTAAAACAATTTTAACTAAACCAATAACCAATAAAGATTAAAAATAATAATTAATATCCGAGTTTTAATTTTTCGCTCAAAGGTTACTTAATTTTTATTTTTCGATCACATATAATGATTATTTTATGAGTGACTTTGGAGGTGGATAGCTCCTACTTCAGAACCCTATAAGGGAGCGATGAAAGGTATTAATATCAGAGATCTGCATGGGCTACTTTTTTTTTTAACAGCCAACATGATTGTTGATAATATCCATCGCTTATCAGTTATTTGCGTTTACTACGAGAAAGGAAGAGAGTAATATACAGTTCAGAAATATTTCTCATTTATCGTGTAAAATTTCGGATGAAGCGATTTTCGCAAGCTATTTCGATTGAAATTTTTGGTCAGTGTTAGACCAAAGGCTCTACACAAATTGCATTGCAAAACTTATAAATGTTCTGTAAATTCATGATTTAGACTACATACTATAAGAACTTATAAAGCACCCAAAACACAATTTATGAGCTAATAGTAGATGAACATTTCTCACTACGAAGTGGCGCCCTTTGCGGCGCTTTGGGTCTTATAAGAGTTTTTTAGACCCAATTGGCGAAGTATTTTGGTCTCGGCCCCAAACTAAACAACAGTTGTAGTGCCAAATAAGAAGAACAAATGTTAAACAAATATGGGTTAACACTTTATCAAAGCATCAGTCATTTGCTGTACAACGACTTAACGGCACATTGATAAGTGGATAAATTCCCTGCTACTTATTTATGTACATATAATGATAGCATTAGCATAAATTTTTGTTTTAACAATTCAATGGCACAAAAACAATACCATTAGCTAATAGAGTCACTTAAGAATATTCGTATT
>NW_023476641.1:0-2973 GCF_013731165.1 Rhagoletis pomonella
AGAGGTTTCTTATTGTATGTCTTTGATATGATACCTACGATGAGGTTGATATCTAGACTAGGTTTGCCATAAATACCTTTGCTATATTTATAGTATAAAATGGTGGTCTGGACATACAACATTGCAAGTTGATAAAGGCGTTGTAAAAAGAATATCTGTTTACTTGAAATTTGCTAGGTTTGTAAGAAAATTGCAAACCTTAACATTAATAAACCATTTAAACTTATATACTTAAAAAACCACAATAACATAGAATGGAAATAATCTTCCGGGCATGTTTGTAAAGTTTTCCCCAGCAGTGCCACTCGTCTTTTGTGTGAAATGTGCAGAAGATATAGAAACCTCGGCGAGAAAAAGGCGCAAAAAGAGTTTGAGGGAAGGCAGAGCAGAGGCATGCTTTGTGGAGTCGTGGGGCCAGAGGATAAACGATTTGCGAGCTGAAAAAATCACGCATGTTTACCAGGAAATGACCGCCGAATTAAGAAAGCCAGGGTTTGACCTGTCCGTCGCCGACATTAAATACAAAATTGCTAATTTATCTGCAAAATACAGGTATGAAAAAAAAGGCGTGGGTACTAGGTACTCATGAAATTTGATGTGTATACATATGCGAACGGCAAAGCATAAAAGTACGTTTACATATAAATATAATCTCAATCAAAGCTCGTTAGCTGTCAAATTGGTTGTGCTTGTTATTCACACAACTCGAGGAAAAGTTAAACTTCTTCTCTGTGCCACCGTGGTCACCGTGTGTCTGGGGAAAACGATTTGATATTTTTTCTTTTTTTGGTCATGAACCGAAATACTGCTTAAAAACGAGTCCGAGCACATCAACAGCCGGTTATATATGTCACGGTTACATACTTCACGAGAAAACTTCCGGGAATAATTTTCTCGGTAGTGTTTGTTGTGTTAATAAGGAATTAGTATCTTGTGCATTGTGGGTGTCATAGGATGCCATGCCGTCGTCGATTCGCCACTTCTCGCTCGCTATGTTTGAGTTCCGGTCGCTTAACGAAAAATTTTGCATGTGAAAGCAACAACAAATTTAGCTAGCACGGATAGACGATAGCAAGTTTGGTTGTACCTCATTGAGTTCATTCGTTTCGCCACTTGCTAACTGATGGCGAATCGATGACGGCTAATAATCAATTGTAGCGCATTTCCTCTTACTATGCATATGCCTAAATGTATGCAACCATTTGGCAAGCGAACACAGGGTGCTTCTAATGAAAATAAAAATTTTATGCTGAAATACGCATGCTAAGCCGTTCGAAATTTTGTGCTGTGATATGCGTTACAGCTTCGCAAATTTTACCCCTACCGAAACCAAAGATGTATACACATCAAAAACATGGAATCAGTGATGGGCAAAATTGTATTTACTAAGTATTAAGTACTAAGTATAAAAGTATTTGGGTATTTGTGTTGTGGCAAATACCAAGGTACTATTTACTTAAGTATTTTGGATGTGACTAAATATCAAGTGTACAATCGCCCGATTGTAATGAAGGAGCACCCTAAATGCCTCTCTGCACCTTTGCACCACTTTATGGTTATGGCAAAAATAAAGTGGAGAAAGGAAAGGCACTCCGATATCAACCGTCTCACCGCGCGCACACGGGAAAACGGCTATCAAAAAGTTGGACGGTAACAAATATACATTTATATATTTTATACTTATTTTAATTATTAAAAATAAAACCCTTATAACGTTGTTATCAAAACGCGAGTGGTTTTTCATTTTAAACAAAACGCGAGGAATTTCTTGTCGCGTTGCTATGGTCCTTCTTCGCCGTAACGAAAGGCACCTATGGGCATATAGACACAACAACAAAAAACTATATAAGTGAACATTTATTACAAAGCACAAAAGTGATTATACACAAATCCACAAACAATATCGCTTAACGCGAAAAACAGTGAACAGAAAGGCACCTGTGAAAACATACAATTTACAAAACACAAACAAAAGTGAAGTGAACTTTAGACTGGGCCACTTAATGGTGTACATAAATACACAAGAAAAATACAAAAAGACAGTGAACAGAAAAGCACGAAAAAAAACTATATAAAAAAATAGCTACAACAAAGACCAGAAAGCCACCAAAAAATATTTGTTACCGCCAAACTATAGCCTGTCATCATCAAAAAACAACATTAATATCAATTAATAAAATAAAAATAAAACTTTTTGATATACAACGCTTTAAAAAATGGACCAAAAAGTAGAAAATAATATTTCTCAGTCCCACAGAATTTGTTTTGATAACTTTTGATTTTGAAATTTTAGCAAAAGTCATTGTAAACAATTAATGACATTGAAAACGAAAAACGTGGAGCGCATGCAGTACAAAGCATTAGATTTCATTGAAAATAGTCAAACTATATAACATTCTACAGCGAAAGTACAAATTTGAGATCGATTTTAAGCGGTCGTTATTCATATGCCCACATACATACATATGTTACTTTTCATATCAATTCAAGTGTATTACATGCGCCCAACGCTTTTCATTTTCAATGTCATTAATTGTTTATAATGAGTTTTGCTAAAATTTCAAAATCAAAAGTTATCAACACAAATTCTGTGGGACTGAGAAATATTATTTTCTACTTTTTAGTCCATTTATAAAAGCGTTGTATATTAAAAAGTGTTTTTGTATTTTATTTATTTTCTACTTATTAGTCTTGTCTGTACAAAATTTTGCAATAGATATTAAAATAATTCAACTTGCAGTGAAAGAGAACAGAAGACTATGCAAGCCAAATGTTGTTTGCTGACATTTAGTATATGCCTACATATGTACATAAATACATATAGCAGCAGTTAATTTCATTTAAAGAAATGGCGTGTCGTCCATTTCCGCTGTAGCGTATGTAGTGCATATTTTTAACTTCTTCTGGCGAGGCGACATCTATCTCTAGAGGTTTCTTATTGTATGTCTTTGATATGATACCTACGATGAGGTT
>NW_023476642.1:0-2972 GCF_013731165.1 Rhagoletis pomonella
TAGTTTGATTAGTTATAAAAAAGCAAACGCAAATTTCAGACGTCAAGATAAAGCAGCCAAAAGAACTAATTTGGAAAAACTTACAGCTGGTATCAACCCTAATTCAAGCCCAAAACAAATTTGGCATGACGTCAATGTTTTGACAGGTAACTTCCGGCAAAGTAAAATTTCAGTTATCAGCACACACAACGGTATTATTTCCTCGTCGAAAGAGGTAGCCGATCATTTTTCCACCACCTGGTCAAATTATTCCAAAGATTATAATTTTACAGCAGAATGCATTTCGGAAAAATCAGCAACCTTAGGTACGTCGGAATATAACCCACGTGTAATCTCAGCTGCTGCCAAAATTATTGAAAAAGGAATAACTATGGCCGAGCTCGAGGAAGCAGTTAATTTTTCCAAAGGAAAAACCGCTGGTTATGGTAGAGTATCATATCCAATGCTCAAAAGTCTGCCTATTGGCATGAAAAATAGATTACTTGAACTATTTAACAGAATTTTTGAAGCTGGAAAAATGCCAACATTGTTCCCATTTTAAAACCCAACAAGCCACTAGAGGAAATAGGTAGTTATCGGCCAATATCATTAATTTCATGCATTAGCAAGGTGTTGGAAAAGATAGTAGCTAAGCGAATTATGTGGCTCGCCTTAAAAGATAACCGCGCTAGTCATAAGCAAGTAGCTTTCAAATCAGGGCAAGGTACATCTGATGCACTCCCCCACCTCGAGCACTATCTGTGCTCTGCCCATTCGAATCGAAATCATGTATCAATACTCGGATTGGATTCGAGAAGGCATTTGACAGAATTGGTGCTCACGTAGTCCTAAGGCAACTAACAAAATGGCAACTTGGTAAAAAAGTTTACAACTTTGTTAAAAGTTTTTTAACTCACCGCACTTTTAGGGTCAAAGTAAACAAAAATTACTCTAATAGAGTTTTTTTATATAATGGCATACCTTAGGGTTCCCCTATTTCCGAAGTCTTCTTTAACATCGCTTTCGATGAAATTAGTAGAATAATTAATAAATATGAGCTTGAACATTCAATATATGCCGACGATGTACTCATATTCTCAAAAAATAATGATCCAATTCAAACGGAAAATAGGCTTTCCAAAATCCTTGATGAAGTTTCTGCATGGTCAAAAACATCAGGAGCAAATTTATTCTACGAAAAATGTTACTTTCTGCACATATGCAGGAAGAAAATCTGTCAAAACTCCAATTTTGTATACAATAACTATGTAATTAACAATCTTAAGTATCTAAAAATTTGAGGTATCGTCTTTGACAAGACACTAAACTTTAAACAACATTGTATACACTTAAGAAAATACTTAACTCTAGATTAAGCATTATAAAATACTTTTCATCTAAGTATAGTAAAATACATCCCGAAACTCTTGTCAATATAACCAAATCTCTAATTTTGTCGGTAATCGACTACGGTCTACCGATTTATGGACAATGCACTGTAGCACTTTTGAATGCACCTTACCACGCCGCCATTCGGAGGCCGAGTCTGGACTCATGTCTGTTAATGAGCGATATCAGGAAACCGTCCTTTGTTTAATCAGCAAACTGTATTTGACAAACAACGCAATTCTAAATAAAGACGCGGAAAATATTGCTCGAAGAAGCTATTCAATACGCAAAAGAAATGGGAATTTCCTTTAAACCTGTTCTTACCAAAACAACAAAATTTCCTTCTTGGGAGTTACCATCTACCATTTTTAACACTAAACTTCTGGACTACCCCAAACTAACAACAAATCCTACTATATATCAAAAATCATTTTTGGAAATCAAACAATCCTCCAAAAAAAAGGATGGAAATTTCTATTTACTTATGGATCGAAAACAGCTCAATCGAGGCCTCTTGCGGTAGTATTAGGGGAAGGGAAAATAATTACAACAGGACTGCTTTTTCAGCACAGTTCAGTTTTCGCCGCTGAGCTAGTTGCCATTAACTTTGCTATTAAGCATGCCACAAAAAACAGAGGGAAATACATAATCTGCACCGATAGTAAATCGTCTGTAACTGCACTCCAAAATTCTAGTAATAAAGAACCGCTTATTGAAAATTCAAGAGATCTTTTGATACAACACCGGACATTACTGCCAAAGCAGCCCACAAATCACCTTGTATATACTTTCTACCTTTAATAAAATCCGATGTCGCCCGGCAAGTAAATAACCACTTCAAGGAGCTCATAGCATCTGGCTGGGAAACATATCAACACGGCTATAAATTCTACAACCCACATCGTTTTAAACCTATCTTACCCGCATCAGCTTCCTCAGACCAACTCCGAACTATCACCAGGCTACGTATGGGTCATACAAAGATCACTAACGAATACTTGCTGAAAGGAGAGCCACCACCAACTTATGCAATGTGCCAATGTCCACTGTCCATAAAACACATTCTTGATGATTGTAAAATATACAAATGCGCCCGAGATCATATATTCGAAAACAAAGTCCCCACAACTATGCTTAAGACTTTGAGTATTGAAAGCATAACAAATATTTTTAATTTTACTTATCAATGTAACCTCTTATACCAAATATAAGCATATACTAACATATATTGGCACATGAATCTTACCCTAAGGATACTTTATAATATATTATAAAATCTCTTAGTAATTAGTCAGGCCGATAGCTTTAGCTCCTAGTTGCCTTTTTTGTTATATAATTATTTATGATGTAATGTGGAACGATTTTCCGTCATCCCTTGTCAAATTTGGTTTGGAGACAAACCGGTTTCGGCGTTGTGCCATCTTCAGTGTCATTTCTCATTCTGAATACCACACACCACAAACAAAACCACAAACAAAGACAAGTTTTCTAAACCTTTCAGTACCTTGGTGGAACCGGAATCTTGCCTTACTTAGGACCGAAAAGCAAAAATGGTGGGCAACATATCTGTGGTCATAAGCAATAATCGCCTAAGTCGAAAAAAA
>NW_023476643.1:0-2972 GCF_013731165.1 Rhagoletis pomonella
TCATAAGTAAGACAGCTCGGGTACGGTTCGGTTATTTGTAAAATGCTGTTGGGTTATCGTGTCCAAACGCGCCACCCGAATCAAAAAATTTAAACATATACGTCTAGCCAAAGGATAAAGCTTTAATTTAAAACAAAGATTTCAGTTTGAAATATGCACATTTTTCGTACACCCCGATTGCGGGGGTCGACTATGTAGTCGTAGATAAACTACTGTTATTTGTTTATCGACTTTACATGGTATTTTGAATTTCGATTTTCGTTCAAAAAGCTACTGTGAATAGCTTTTAGGCACTCATCCTTCTACAACTGTTTGTTTGTAGAAGGATGAGCGCTAAGAAAATATTCACACTCACCTATTGTATGAGAAAACAACATTCAAAATACCATGGATAATCGGTAATCGACAAATATTCGTTTATCTACTAATAGTCGACACTCGCAATAGGGGTGGTAAATTTGTACGTGGATTTTGCGCAAAAATTACGTGCATGGCGTAACCGGAGTTGGACTGATGAGGTTATATTTTCTAGCGCGGCCGAAGGCGACCACCGCGGAAAGGAGTTTTGCCTAACACGAGTTTAATTTTTCTTTGCGAAAATGCTTATTTCACCCCATTTTAAAATGGCCCATCGAGTGCCTGGAGAAGGGGCAGGGGAGAAGGATGGCTTTTCTTAAATTTTATACCTACTATGCTCTTTTTAATGAGTGTAGTTTTAGGTGACACACCCCTTCTCCTTCCGTTCTCCTCGAAAACATCATTGTACAAATGACCGAACATTTCCCACGCACAACATTAAATCCTCTGATGTATTGTTTGATTGCTAATAATGTAGCAAGGTAGCTCACAATTTTGTACAATTTATGAAACTTTAAAATCTTATTTTTTGTCAAAAGTTTTGAAATGAAACTACCTTCTTTTTGTATCATGGTAGATACTGCCAATACATAAGTGATGGCAGCTCTACCGGTCGCATTCACAATAGTATAAAAAAATGGAGGAATTTCCAGCTGGAATGTTTTGACAACTCAATTGTTTGTTTCCTTTTAGCATTTTGATATTTATTTAACTTGAACAGAATTCACTGGATAATTATTTAGTTTTACGTTCCAAAGATCAAAGATTAAAATGGAGGATGGATTTGACGATACGAGTTCATTTGCAATGTAAGAGCCTCACGTAAATAATTGAATTAGTGCTAAGCGGCATAGCATAGAAAATGTCAAAGATGGCCCCTACAATGGAACTTTACACCATTATGGCGACTGAACATAGCATACCTTCTTTTCGTAACATATTTAAGTTTATAGAATTTATGAAAACATAACGAATATTTGAAAATATCTGCATATGCATACAAAACGCAAAACTATTTTCACAAAGTTAATGTGATGCTAATGTTCACTCCTTTGTTTCTTAGAATGACACTCGACGAGAGGCTGATTGAATTAGTACGGAGCCACAAAATACTTTACAACAAACATTGCGTCGGATATAAAGGCCTTGAGGCAAAAAAGGAAGCATGGAACGCAATCGGCGAACAATTAGATATCACTGGTTAGTGAATTGAATATTTATTAACCTACATACATTCATATCTACATTCGTATTAAACAAATTCTACATAGCGGATGAATGCGCAAAAAGGTGGACGAGTATACGAGAACGTTATTCCAGGGAACTGAGGAAACTTGAAAAACATTCACGAAGTAAAGAGCATGTAGTTATAGACTGGCCCTATTTTAGCTTGCTTTCTTTTCTCAGAGAATTTGTCAAGCCAAGAGGGTAAGTATAAATTTATATTTTATTATTTAAAGATTAGTGTATTAATGTATGTAAATCCATTCGAATTTTTAGTCCTCGGAGTGCAAGCAATGACACGCGGGGTTGGAACTCTCCTGCACCACTAAAAAAGTTCAAAAGCTTTAGTGCTGAAAGTAATGAATTTTCCGATGAAAGCAATCCGCTAGAAGATATCTGCATACCGAAAGTTGAGATGCCAATAGAAATTCAAAATGCTGTACAATCCTTTGGTCAAACTGTAGCTGCAATTCTATCAGAAATGAGTGAAGCAAAGCAAGCAAGGGCAATGCGCGTGTTATTTAATGCTTTAATATCTATTAAAACAGCACCCGAAGAAACTTGAATTAAGACAAGTACGGTTTTAGCATTCACCTTTCTAGTATGCGACTACAATTTGGTGTATTTAGAATTGCAGTATATATTGGTCTTACTAATAATAAGCGTCTTCTTGCTAGAAATTTACCTAAGGGCTCATTGAAGCTAGTGTAATAGGGCACTAACTGCATTTTTCTGTAAATAAATACATATTTTAATTAACATTAATTTGCTGCTTTAATTTTTGTTTTAACAAAGAACGTACATAGATAACTACTAAGATTCGAACATGCATTCAATAGCAGCAGCTGCAGCTAAATTTTGTTCATTTTTCGTTTCCTAATTATTTTCAATTTCTGTATAAATAAGTTTAGATATAAATTTCAAATCTTTATTGTTTTTATATTGGCACAACGTGCTGGCTCATAACTTGGATCATATATGAATCCTAAAAGATTCACATAAGAGTAAACAATTTTTTGTTTTTGCAACTCATATTTCTTACCTACCTAGGACTCCTTTCGGACTCATATATTATGAACGCTCAGAATATGTTTGCGGGGTTATGACTCCAAATGTTTGCAGGGAATGCATGTTGAAAAGTATTTACCCTGCAAACCAAAGCTCCCGAAATCTTAACGAAATCTTTAGCAGTATCTCATTCTCATTTTTTTTACGAATTTTCAAAGAAAATTATATGAAGGGGTTGACACGAACTCGTAAAGAAATTTCTGTACGAAAAATAAGAAAATTCTGAAAGATATTCTTCACATAGCAGCATTATTTTCGTTGCTTCACAGATTTTCTTCCGAAATTTCGTAAAAGAAAGGAAGTGTGCGTAATTTATTTCATTT
>NW_023476644.1:0-2972 GCF_013731165.1 Rhagoletis pomonella
AAGGGACAAATTGATAGCAATATCACCATTAATACTTCACAGATTACTGATTTGAAAGGCATTGGTCAAGGAATAACAAGCACACTAGGTACGGTCACAACAGACTTGAAAGGAGACGATCTATTAATTAAACACAAATTTCACATAGTAGCAGACAATTTCCCAATCCCGTGTGATGGAATTATAGGTTTAGATTTTATAAAGAAATATAATTGCATTCTAGATTATGGCAAAAATGAAGACAAATTAATTTTGAGACCTTATGATTTTCCAGAAAATATAATAATCCATATGACAAATAGACCAGCTATTAATAGAATTACAATCCCCGCTAGGTCTGAAGTAATTCGGCAAATCAACGTAAAAACTAATAATTCGGCACTTTTTATTCCCCATCAAAAATTGGCTGAAGGTATTTTCATAGCAAATACAATTACAAATAAAGACCAAACTTTTGTTAGAATCATTAATACCACAGATAAAAACGCAAGTATTCAGAATTACAATATCAAAACAGAAAATTTTAATTATTACATGTTAATCCAAGAAACAACAGAAAATAAAAATAATAACAAAGAAAAATTAAAAAGGTTAGTTAAGAATTTCCCACAATTTGCTAGCCAACAATTAACGACATTATGTTCAGAATACATAGACATATTTGCATCAGAAGCAGAACCCATATCTTCTAATAATTTTTATAAACAAAAATTACGTATGAAAGATGACAACCCAGTCTATATAAAAAATTACAGATTACCACAAGCACACAAAGGTGAAATAAGTAAACAAATCAACAAATTAATCAAAGATGATATAATAGAACCATCTATGTCAGAATACAACAGCCCAATTTTATTAGTACCCAAAAAGTCATTACCAGGAAATACAGAAAAAAGATGGGGATTAGTCATTGATTATAGACAGGTAAATAAAAAATTAGCAGCAGATAAATTTCCACTTCCAAGAGTCGACGACATTCTAGATCAATTAGGAAGAGCAAAATATTTTTCATGCCTGGACCTAATGTCAGGTTTTCACCAAATAGAATTAGACTCAGACTCCAGAGATATAACATCGTTTACAGCAGACGATGGTACATACCGATTTAAAAGATTACCATATGGCCTAAAAGTAGCCCCCAATTTGTTTCAAAGAATGATGACTTTAGCATTCGCAGGTCTTAAACCTTCACAAGCATTTTTATACATGGATGATTTAGTAGTATTAGGTTGTTCCGAAAATCACATGATGAAAAATTTACAAGATGTATTCTCAACTTGCAGAAAATATAATTTTAAGCTGCATCCCGATAAATGTTTATTTTTTAGTCAAAAAGTTACCTATCTGGGACACCGGTGCACAAGTAAAGGAATCCTACCAGATCCAAATAAATTCGAAATTGTTCAAAATTACCCAACACCCCAAAATGCGGAAGAAGTCAAACGATTCCTTGCATTCTGTAATTATTACCGAAGATTCGTACCAAATTTCGCAGAACATTCAAGAATTTTAACTAGACTTTGCAAGAAGAATGTTCCCTACGATTGGACAGAAGAATGCCAACATGCTTTTGAATATTTGAAGAAGGCATTAATTAGTCCAAATATTTTACAATATCCAGATTTCAGTAGAGAATTTTGTATAACAACAGATGCTAGTGGTTATGCTTGTGGTGCAGTTCTTAGTCAGGAACATGAAGGAAAACATTTACCAATTGCCTATGCCTCCAGATCATTCACAAAAGGTGAAATTAATAAAGCAACAATAGAAAAAGAATTAGCCGCAATTCATTGGGCCATAACTTATTTCAGACCATACGTTTATGGCAGAAAATTTTTAATTAAAACGGACCATCGACCTTTAACATACCTTTTCTCGTTGAAGAGCCCCTCATCAAAATTAACAAGAGTTAGATTAGATTTGGAAGAATATGACTTTGAAGTGGAGTACATAGCAGGAAAAGAAAATTATGTAGCAGACGCACTATCCCGAATCAATATTACAAACCTTAAAGAAATGTCAGTGGATGCAAGCAAAATACTAAAAGTTACCACAAGATCAGAAATTAGAAAACCAGCCAGTAATAATAATAGCAAAAAAGAAATTAAAAGTCACAAAGAGAACCCTATAATATATGAAGCGCTAAATAAATTTGAAGTAAAAAGACAGTTCAGCGGGTCGAAATACATGTTGATAGTTGAGTCTGGTTAAAAACACACACCCCTTTTTTTGCCGGTGCTGTTGTTATTGCACTAAAAATGTTTTCGTAAGAGCAGCAAAGCATTCAAAGTGAAGTCTTCTAAGCTTGACCTGCAGTTTTTTACATACAAAACCTACTGATGAAAAACATATTTCGGCATCAACACTTTTAGGCTGAACTGTCAAAAGGTAGACATAATCCATTTGAAGATAATGACCCCTATCTCCTCCATTACAAACTATCTGAACTTCTTTTACCAGCACGTCGGTCAAATTATAAGTTTTTCGATTTGAGGAAGTTTTGAGTAGGTTGATCTAAAAAACTATCTAACTTTTCCTTAAAACTCTCTATTTCGTTTACATTAGCGACGCTATGAGTAAATTCATTGAAATCTTCTTCAAAAAAGGCTCAGACTGCAATTTAAAAGTACAATTTCAAGGTTTTTGTTAATTGCAGTTAAAACGGCATTTTACAAAAATCATACTTCAAAATTCATAAACAAATTCTTACTATCAATTCGATATTTCAAAATTTTCGGGATCCCGGGATTAATACAAGCAAATCCCGGGACGTAAAAAACACCGGGATCCCGGGATATAGTAATTTTATTAACAGATGGCAACCCTATTAAAAAAAAAAATATTTGTGCTTTTCTGGAGGCCAATCCCTTTCATTTGACACCTCATCTTTTATAATCCAACGAACGGTGCGGATCTTATAGTTCCACTTCAACAGTAAATAACAAAAGAGTACGTGTACTTAATTTACA
>NW_023476645.1:0-2972 GCF_013731165.1 Rhagoletis pomonella
CTCATCAGACTTCTTTTTTCTAGACTTCAGCAGGGATCGAACCTGCGCATTCGATGTTCAAAGTCAGAAGCGTTAACCACTGAGCTATGAATTAGAAACAAGAGTTTACGGGATGTACATAGCTCAGTGGTTAACGCTTCTGACTTTGAACATCGAATTCGCAGGTTCGATCCCTGCTGAAGTCTAGAAAAAAGAAGTCTGATGAGGAGATGTGGTGATCTCCGAAATAGTGCTATAACTTCTACCGCTTAGACTTTGTTGCTTTTTCAATTTTTCCTAATAAAAAATCGCATGAGTTTTTCAACAAGTATCGATTGACAGCGAGTCTAGCGCTTGCGCTACTCATTTCATCGTTTTCCATACACAATCAGCCCTATTCTGCATTTCGATTACGTTCCCGCATTCCGCTCCGCTGGAATCGAATTTAGGTATTCTGCGTTACGATCGAAACGAAAGAAGAAGAGGAAGAGACAAACAACTTACGAAATCAGCTGTTTGCCTAGGAATGTGTGAAATCGAAACAAAACACAGAAATATTTGCCACCAAACTATAGCAGCATATGAAGTTAAAGTTTGTAAATATTTTAAAATAACTAAATATATCTAGTATCACTGTAATTAAAAATAAAATTCCGTTTGCTCTTAATTTAGTGGAAACATAATTATAAATATAGAATGAAATCTTAGCCGCGGAGTTATTGCTTGAAGAGGAGAACGAGTCGCAGATTGCTGATGCGGAAGTTGAAAGGCGGAGATTTAGGGACATGTGTGATCTTTTTCAGATGAGTGAAGAGTCATAAGAAATTCATCTTGAACTGTGTTACTCATCGCTCAAAGTCATTGAAATTATAAACTTTGTTTGAGCACTCCACAACATTTGCATTTACTACAGAGTGGAAGATTTGAACGCAAATGAATCCCGTTTTGAAAGCCGTCAGGAGGAGGGGAAGAACAAAGCTTATCTTTCCATAGCAAATCGAATTCGAAACAACATACGCACCTCTTTTTAAAAATTTAGTAAAAACGAGTGCAATAATAAAAACATCTTTTTTTATGTAACTTCACATTTTATGTATGTATGTATCTATGTGCATACATCTATTAATTTTATATAAAAAGAATAAATTGTATTCAGTGCATTTCACAGTCTTATTTATAGATAATGTAAACAAAACCGCTTGGACTTCCACTTTGAAAACGTCGCGCAATATCCGTTTTGGTTGCCATTATTTGAGCCAATTCTTCGTATTGCCCGCATTACTGCTCGCGAAAACACAGAAATCGAGAAAATTCATTTAGGAACACTTTTGCAATCATGCACAGTATATTTCACTAAATTTTTTTTATAAAATTCTAGTATTTAAACCCACGAAAATAACAATCGAAACGTTCTCCGTCAACAAATTTTCAACTTAGAACAACGTAACTACGATCGAAATGTAGAATAGGTACAATCGTAAATTTCGAAGATTGATCGAAACGAAACGGAACGCAGAATACCAAAGTTACCAAACGGAGAAAATTTCGATTCGAGTCGAAATGCAGAATAGGGCTGAATACATTGGGCGTCAAGAGATAAGCGTGAATAACTTTCGCCTCGATGCATTGCGGCAAAATTTTTTTTCTGCAAATAATTTCTAATAATTGAGATGTCAGTAATATTAAAAAAAAATATAAATTTTATTTAAAAAAAATTCATGGCCAAATAAAAAATAAAAATGGGAAGAAAACACCATCATTCTCAACTGTTTAAAATATGAGCAGAATCGGTATTATCAATCGGGAGAAACAATTAAAATCTAAACAATTTCGAAAAATGTTGATAGCTATAACTTCCAAAATAATTGGAATTTCAAAAATTCTGAAACTTGTATTTTTTTATCGTTGAAGCATTAACAGATAATTGCACGAAAAAAGCTCGACCTTCAAAAAAATGGTGACCCACTTCAGAAATTTTTACACATATGTATTTCCATACCAAACTTGAGTACTTTACCCCAAATATTTGAACAGACATGCAATATGAAACTTTCAGTCGGTATGGGAGGTGCTACGACCCTTTCCCAAAAACGTCCTTTTTTCTCTGTGAGTATTAATTTTATTTCACATACATTGTATTGTATTGCATTTTCTCTATTTCTCAATATATTTTCACAACTTTGCTAATTTTTACATAAATACGTATGCTAAAGCCCAAATGAAAAATAGTTAATGGCATCTGATGTTCATTGAAAGAACAGAAGTGATGCCATTTCATTCATATCTATCTTACTAACATTATAAATGTGAAAGTTTGTATGTTTGGATGTTTGGGAAATCATCACGTGGAAACGACTGAACGGATTTACATCAAATTTTGTTCGCAACTAGCTTATGGGCCAGATTGGTTAATAGGCTATTTTTTTAAGAGTTGCCACCTGTTAAAAAAGTTTAATATATTTAATATGCGGGAAGGACTGAAAGGATTTCCATGAAAATTTGCACACAGCTTATGACCTAGATTGGAAAATAGGCTACTTTTCTTAAGAGTTGCCACCTGTTAAAAAAGTTTCATTAAATTAATACGCGGAAACAACTGAATGGATTTGCATGAAATTTTGCAAGCAGATAGCTTATGATCTACAGTGGAAAATAGGCAAAGTTTTTGGAAGAGTTTCCATCTGTTAAAAAGGTTTAATTAAATTAATACGCGGAAACGACTAAACGGATTTGCATGGAAGTTTTCACACAGATAGCTTATGAGCTAGATTGAAAAATATGCTACTTTTTTTTAAGAGTTACCACCTGCTAAAAAAGTTTAATTATATTAATACGCGGAAAAGTCTGAACGGATTTGCGTAAAATTTTGCAAGCAGATAGCTTATGACCTACAGTGGAAAATAAGGTAATTTTTTGGAAGAGTTGTCACCTGTTAAAAAAGTTTTAATTAAATTAATACGCGGAAACGACTGAACAGATTTGCATGACATTTC
>NW_023476646.1:0-2971 GCF_013731165.1 Rhagoletis pomonella
CAAGTACATACATACGTACATACATATCCACATCCAGCCATACATACACTACATATTTATATACATTCATACAGATCTACATGCATACATACAACCATATATACATACACCCATACGTATGAACAACCAAAGGGAAGCACGCAAAAGTGCAAAGCATTCGTACACACCAATACTCCGCGAGAATTCGTTGCGCAAACATGCCAAAAATCACGATCTTCATTCGCTTCTCAACCTGCTTATCCAACAACCGACTTAAGTTGTTTAACGCCAACTCAGCCAGCACCAGCTTCCGTAGGTAAGCACGGAGCGCATCGGGACGGCTTAGGCTGTGTAACCTCGAGCGCCCTGGCTTGTCCTGCGGGCCGAGAGGTTGAGGGGGGCCTGTGAGAGGGGGAATACCCCTCGCACAGACCCCCAAACCCATTATTTTAAAAACGGTCTCAGTGGACAGGAGACGAACTCTCCTGCCCACTTGCATACCGCGTGACGAGCAGGCATTGTGCGGTGGATAAAACCGCCCCACAATTTCAAGCCACCACGATTGAATACGTACCGTCTCACCCCAATGGGTAAGCACGGGGCGCATCGGGACGGCTTGAGGCCGTGTAACCTCAAGCGCCCCTGGCTCTGCACATGGGGAATACAGACTGACCAAGCTGCCGTAGGTAGGCACAGGGCGCATCGGGACGGATTAGGCCGTGTAACCTCGAGTGCCCCTGGCTCTGCCTACGGGACAGGTTGTTGGTTTGTGGGAACATATTGACGACCAGCTTCCGTAGCTTCCGTAGGTGACTTCCGTGACCGTTTCGGACCGCCAATATTAAGTGCCCCCCTGGGCCAAGACTACAACGAGAAACCGCCACCGACTGTCATTAAAGAGGACCGCTAGCCCAATCATCACCATCCAGGGCCGTCATCATTACCGCATCGCTGCCGCCCCAGGCCGAAAGCATCACCAAGAGCCGCCACCTTCCAGGGCCGCTAGCAACATCATCGCCATCCAGGGCCGTTGTCACCGTCGTCCTTCATTAGGGCCGGACTGCCGCCCTCCTCACCATTGGGCCGCCAATATCATTGCCGCCCCTAGGCCAAACCGCTACCGAGGACCGCTACTTGCTGTCTGCCGCTAACATCATCGCCATCCAAGGCCGCTGTCACCGCCGTTACTCATAAGAGGCCCGTTGTTATAACTAGGGCCGCCAATACTGCTCTCACTACGGGAGGTCGCTACCGCGCTCACCACTATTTGGGCCACCGTCAACACCACCGCAGGGCCGTCACTACTAAAGGGACTGCTACTGCCGTCACGATCAGCATCGTCGCTCTCATTGGCTGCAGTACCCGTGCTGTGGGCATTTGCCATCATCACGCTCGCTACCGCTCTCACTGTCATTAATCACCGAACCATCACCGCTCTCACCGTCACCGCTCTCAACATCACCGCCACCGTCACTAGCCACTAGACAGTCTCCACTCTCTGAGCCACGACGCCGACCGCCGACCAGTTAGTCGCTCTCTCTCTCCCCTCTCTTCGTGGACGTCAGGGTACCGGCAGCCTGGCTGAACGGCCGCGTGTGTGTGTGGTTGTGTTCGCTATATTTAACTACTGTGTTTATTTTATCCAGTGGGGGTTAGTGGGACCTCCACTCAACCCTGGAGCGGCTGAGCTACCTCAGCCTTCGATAAAACCCACCTCATACCTGTGTCGATTAAAAAATTTTGTTTTGACTTTTTGTCTAGCACTTGCAGTCGGTATATTTTGATAACTTCTGTATGGTTGATGGCGTTAACCGAGGCGAGGGAAGATAGTCAATTAGTTTACGAATTGGCTGCGGGAGTAGCTGTTGTTCGATTCTTCCATCGGCAAGGGATTCTGCATTTCCGAGCGTTACGGCCATACCTTTGGTGGTACCAGCAATCAGCAGAAGTTGTGTTCGATGTACCAGCGACGTGAAAGTGATCGCGGCTGGGAGAGTATCGGCGAGAATTGGACTGCATGCGATTACGTGAGCGTAAGCGGACTGCCAATTTTTCGAACTTATTGCTTAATTTCCTGACAGCAGCACGCATCTATAATATAATCGGCAATTCGCGTAAATTCTGCGGCTAGTCCTGACGTTGCACCAACGACAGGTTGGGCAAATTCGGGTAGGCGTTTCGTCCAGAGACCTTTTAGTGTCGCTTCTCCCAGGGTACTGCCTGCTACTTGTCTCGTCTCGTAGTATACTTCTGACGGTTTTTTACCTCTTAATGGTAGTTCTGATAATAATCGGAGGAGTCGTCGTTGCTCGCTGTCAGCAAAGTGCTCGATTATTTTTTGCTTTACATGATCGAAACGATCGGTTTGTGGCAATGAGGCAATAACATCACTGAGCTTAGCGATGGCGGTTGGGTCCAGCGCTGCCAATACTGTAGCTGTTTTTTCCTTTGCGGTGGTAATTCCGGAAGCCGTAAACCAAAAGTCCATCGTAGTAAACCAAGCTTCGATATTGGTGCTGGAAATGGTGGGTACCGGTAACCTGGCGTAAACTACGGCAACCGTGTCTGCCGCTGGTGGTGGCGTACCAGTGTTGGCTGATAAACCACTGTCCTTCGTTGTATTCGGCATGGTTATATAACCTCAAGCGCCGTGCCCCCGTGTTTGCCGTTTGAAGTAAGGTGGCGTGATTATCCAAGTAAATGTCTGGTTAATCGGGAAACTTTTTCATCGGGGTCACCAGTTTTGGCTTTATTTTGTTATTAAAACCAATTTGCGTTGAATTTAAGTTAATTTAGTTTATGAAATTATATCTCAAAAAATTAGGTTTTGCTGAACACGTCTGAATTGTATGAGGTGATAAAGAGAAGAAGAATGAAAAATTTAAGGGTAATACTAATGTTACAAATTTACATGACATATTAGAAAAGGGTTAGAACAGGGTGCCGCATACATATAATATTCGTATGTTTGTGAGTGAATCGATTTTAACGA
>NW_023476647.1:0-2971 GCF_013731165.1 Rhagoletis pomonella
AAAACAGCTTATTCACAAATTCATAAACAATTGCGATATATGCTGCCAAACTAAATACGATAGGAAGCCAATAAAACCGAAATTCCATTTAACAGAAACACCCAAGGATACTAACGAAGTAGTACACCTAGATACTTACACAATTAAAAAACACAACTTAATGACCTTCATTGATAAATTTTCTAAGTTCGCAGTAGCACTCTTTTTAGAAGACAAAAATAGCATCACATTCGTCGAAGCTTTACGAATGTACTTCGCTATGAGAGGGAAGCCTAGACTATTTATAACTGATAATGAATTTAATTCCGTAAACGTAAAGGACTTTTTAAGAGAAGAAGGTGTCGAAGTTCATTTTACCAAACCCAATAGTCATACAGGGAACTCGGACATCGAAAGGTTTCACAATACGATAGGAGAAAAATTTAGAATCATAGAACTAGAATCCCGAACTTTATCAACAAGAGAGAAGATGTACAAATGTATTCAGACCTATAACAATAATATCCATTCAACTCTGAAAGCAACACCTTCAGACGTAGCCTCAGGAAAAATTGATAAAAGAATAATCTACGATAGGATAAAAGGGACTAAAGAGAAAATCATTAACAAAATGAATACGAAAAGAGAGAGTTATACTGAAAATAGAAGCAGTGGACACGTGAGAAATTATAGAGCTGTTAGACATAAGCACGAACCCAGATACAGAAAGTTACCACTTCAAAACACCCATACAAATAACATTAAAAGACCAGGAAAATTTTCAGGTGCTATCGATATCAATGCCTCTAATTTTCGTAATGCTGATAATGGGAGCAACGGCAACAATGATAACTGAAGACATCAAAAACGAAGACGGTCTCGCCGAAATAAAACTTGAAAACGTACAAG
This sequence comes from Rhagoletis pomonella, assembly GCF_013731165.1. Classification (NCBI taxonomy): domain Eukaryota; kingdom Metazoa; phylum Arthropoda; class Insecta; order Diptera; family Tephritidae; genus Rhagoletis; species Rhagoletis pomonella. The sequence continues at coordinate 889 of NW_023476647.1, forward strand.
TGATCACAGAATTTGACATCATCCTTCACATAATCAGACCGCAGGAAATAGAAAATATAATTGACGCACTAGAAAATTTAGCTAGAGACTCTAAATTGACCGAGAAAGAATAAATTCTGACTCAGGAATTCACAACATTACGGAGTAAACTTTACACACTATTACCACATAAACAAAAAAGAGGATTAATTAACATATTAGGTACAACAATGAAATGGTTGTATGGAACTATGGACGACGATGATAGACAGAATATAGAGGAGCATCTCAAAGTTATGGATACGAACAACCATATTGCTATAGATACCTTAAATAAGAATATAAAAATTAACGATAATTTCAACAAAACATTCCAAAGCATCCAAAAAGCTATAGAATCAGATAGAAGACAAATAGCCCTTAAATTTAATTCAATTCAACAAGAAAATCGAGAAATCCATAGGCAACTCCTATATCTAGACATACTGCTAAGGATTAGGACACTCAGTAATAGCATAGAGCACATTCAGAATAATTTAGCATCTGCTAGACTAAACTTAATGTCCAGCAACATTCTAATCCCGGAAGAGATAAATAGATATAATATCGATATATTTAAGTTAGAGAACATTGAATTAGGAGCAGCCACCTCCGCAGGTAACATTATATTTTCACTTAAAATTCCGACTAATGTAACTACAGCGCAACATGTATTTATAACACCATGTGCAAATAAAAATTTAGAGGAACTACAATTTAAAAGCGAACATATTGTAGAAATCAATAATACTAGATATGTTTATTCAAAAAATTTATATCAAAAGAATCTGAAAGTTTTTAATTCATGTGTAATCAAGAAAAATTGTAAGAAAATTAAAAATAGTAAAGAAGAAATTATGGAAATTGAAAAAGGCTTAATAATTATAAAAAATACAAAAGGAATCGAAATAAATAGTACATGTAACGAAAGAACCTTATATTTAATAGGAACTCATCTCATTTCATTCGATAATTGTGAACTTAAAATTAGAAACGAAACTTATAAAAATTTAAATAAATCATTTACACAGAAATATGTAATACGTTACCTTGAATCGAACATTAATCATACACAACTCGAACCTACTTTTGATGAATTAATCATTACCCAAATTGAAAACGCTCAAAAAATTTAAGAACTTACCTACCACAAGAAAAAATATCAAATCAACATTTGGCTAATAATTTCATTCATTGCAGCAATTGCTTTAGCTTTGTTCGTAATTTTTGTCCATTTTACAAACAAACATAAAGCAATTGAATTAAATATAAATACAAAAACCCAGAAGTGTTTTCAATCACGTTACGTCACCTGGCCATTCCACTCCAACAGAAAACCGAATTGAGGTTGACTGGTCAGCGTAACGCTACACCTAACAAAATACTTCAGTGCATTGTACCATCGTATTGCACAATAATAAAGAATTTGTCAATAAAGAAGTAATAATAAGTGCAACGACACTTTTAGATTGCCAATAAAGAAGTAATAATAAGTGCAACGACACTTTTAGATTGCCAATAATTTCAATTGAACAATAAACAAACCAATTTTGCTGACTTAGCTTAAATAGTTAATAAAATAGCTTGTAAGAACTTTTTAGATTCAGAAATGTAATTTCATTTACTCAATAAAGAGCGTCTTAACGCTAATAAAATATTTTTTTAGTTTGCGACACGCTGAAAACCTTGTCTCGCGCACTGCCTGGAATATTGTGCAAGTGCATAGACGTATATCCAACCAGTCAGAGAAGAAAGCATTAAAAATGGGTTACAAAAACTTAAATCGAAAAACGCTGATGACGTGACAGATTCTCCAAATTCTGAAACAATCAAAAGAATGAGAATGAAGAATTCCTTGAAAAAAACGGTGTTTGAACAACGATTGTGCCATGATGCTAGATTGTGAAGATGAAAATCATCAGTATACATCCGACATTTGCAGCCCCGATGGAATTCTCAAAAATAATTATTGCACCGCAATAAAAATAAATAAATATAACTGAAAGTCCTCTCAACTGGTGCAGTGTCAATTTTGCCAAGTTTCAAGTTTTTCAAGTTTGTCGCC
>NW_023476648.1:0-2971 GCF_013731165.1 Rhagoletis pomonella
GATATAGATATAGATATAGATATAGATATAGATATAGATATAGATATGGATATAGATATCAAGTACTGGTCATTTGGATAGCTTTAAATAAATATTTTTGAAATATAAAAAATATTTGAATTTCGGTATCTATTAAGTAAATTTTTTACTCAAAATATGTACTGTGTATACATACAAAAAATGCTGATGGAAATTAACAAAACAAAAATTTGTATTACATAGAAGCGTGGCAACCGAGTTCGAAAATATTTTCTGACCAAATCCCTCAACAATACCGTTAAATTGATATACATATTGCGATGTTTTAGATAAATTGTGTAGAATCGAAAATAAGTGGCAACCTTACACTGCTATCATAAGGGATACCATTTTGTAAACAGGGAAAGCATTGTTTAAGAACCTTCTCTTGGTACCCATGAATAGAAATATTTTACCTTTTCTTCTAAATAAAAAATGTAATAAAGATGCGATTCAAAATAGGTGGCAACCCTATTAAATATTTTTGAATCAGGGGTCTCTAAAATACTTTCCATTTGATGCCCATATTATGATGGGTTAATTAATTTGTAGCTAATTTCGAATAGGTGGCAACCTTATACGAGTCTTCCCGGGGACAATACCTATTCAGATAACCTTAGAACCCAAAACATTATCTGTGTACAAAATTTCATCAAAATCGTAGGAGCCGTTTCCGAGAACCCTATGGATATATATATATACAAGAATTGCTCGTTTAATGTAACAATGTAAAGCAAAATACATTGCACAATGTTAATACCGTTTATACTATTAAAAACTAAAATATTTCACATCCATATTTAGGTGTAAATACTTCTATCATGATTTTCCATCACAGGCTAACTTATATAAATACCACGTTTTTTAATCGGTTTTATTTAGCTTGCCTTTTTCTTACCTTTGATTAGACTTCAGATCTATTGGCCTGAAATTTGGTACACATCTTGAGTTCTGATGACAATACTATCTATATTCAGTATCATTGTAAATATAAGATGGCTGCCACCACAAAATGCCGGATTTCATAATGTTGTTACAAGCCCGCAATATAGGTATCAAATTAAAGGGCTTGACTAGTAAAGTACAGTACACATAGTGTACTTCGAAATTGATATTAAATTTTAAGAAATCAAAATGGCGGATCCAATATGGCGGACCACTTTTCTTAAATTATAGTTTCGTTATGAAACTTTGTTTTGGTCTCTGAATAGATCCCCGTTATATTTGTTTACGAAATTGAAATTACATTTACAAAATTCAAATTGGGTTCAAATGGTGCTAAAGGTAATGCATTGCGTTAAAAGTAAAACGCCTATTATTCGGAACGCCATATTTGTTCCGCCATTTTGAATTTTTGAAAACATGATATCAATTTCGAAATCAATGACGACGAAAATCTCTGGATATCAAGCTTCATAAAAATCTATAAATTTTTGAGGAAATCGACCGCCATATTAGATCCGCCATTTTGATTTTTTAAATTAAATATCAATTTCGAAACCAGTGACGACGAAAAGCTCTGGATACCAAGCTTCATAACAATCGATACTTTTTTTAATAAATCGTCCGCCATTTTGAATTTTGGAAATTTAATTTAATATTCGAATTCAGTGACGACGAAAATCCCTAATTACCAAATTTCATTGAAATCTGTCAAATACATATGGAGTAAATACCAAGCTTCATAAAAATTGAATATCAATTTCGGAATCTGTGACGACAAAAATCTCGGGACACCAAGCTTCATAACAATATAGACATTTTTTAAGAAATCGTCCGCCATGTTGGATCCGCCATTGTGAATTTTGGAAATTTAATTTAATATTCGAAATCGGTGATGACGAAAATCCCTAAATACCAAATTTCATTGAAATCTGTCAAACACATATAGAGTAAACATTTTTGTCGTCCTATATTGTCGATTCGTCCCTATGTGCGCCCGTACAAAAATTCATAATTTTTTCAATCTTCTTAATAGGGTTATGGGTATTAAATTTAAGGGGTTTACAGTTATAACACTATGCTTGGCAGATCATTATCTAACCAAAACTAAGAATGAGACTAACACCCAAGTCACGATTTCGTTAAGGTTGCTCAAATTATACGTCGTTAGCGGTACACCACCCAAGTTAAGGTAAAATGTTAAAGCGCGCCGAGGACTGTATGGTATCAGGGTGGACAAAAATGTGAGCGGTAAAATAGGCTTTTTTTTCGCTGCTCACACTATTAGCTTAGGCCAAAAAAAAATACCAAAGAAAACAAGCCATGGCCGACCATGCCCACCTAATGCAGTCGATAACAATCTGTTTCCTCTGATACGGTATTTTTAACCAAGTTTATTTGTATTAAAGTTTAATACACACTAATTTAAAGATAAATAAAAACTTATAACAAAATCATAAAAAAGCTAATACTAAATAATATACACAATTAATTTAGGTAGTTCCTTTTTTGTCTTTTCAATACTCTGCCCTTTGCGTGAAGAAAATGTTGTTGGCAAGTTTTGTTGATGTCAACGTCGGTCACATTGCAAAACTTAGAAAAGCAGATATCTGTTGATTAAAAATGCAGCAAATATCACTCAATTAAAAAAAAACGTAACAAACTAAAGAAAATTAACCTTTTATAATCGCAAATGTGTTGTATTTTTGGATACTTGGTTTGTCAACCGTACCGCGCCAAGACAAACCCATTGCTAATTCATCCGAAATAATGCTCCTAATGGCCATTTTAAGGAAAAACGTTTCAGATTCGCCACCAATTCTCAGAATCATTTTTTTCTGCATATTGTGAGAGGAATACATATTTGATTAAAATGTAGAATGAGTAAGAATATATAGAATTGACTCACGAATGCAGCTTTAATTGCATGATCAGTTGAAAGTTTTGCATCAAACTCTTCAAATTCCGAGAGTGCATAAAATGGTTGCGACGGTAAAAGTGTTGTATCACC
>NW_023476649.1:0-2971 GCF_013731165.1 Rhagoletis pomonella
GGAAGGAGTGTAAAAAATTTTAGAAATTCTTTGTGTTTTTCTTAATTAAAAAAAAAAAAAATGCGTAACTGTGGAAAGCAGAATTTCAGAAAAGGAAATTTACGCTGCGCAAATTTTTTAGCAGCTTCAAAAAACGAAAGCAAAAAAATATTTCTCCCACTGACACTCAACAATTTACACACTTATTACAATTCTTAAGCCTCTTCTCGCGCCTTCATCTCTTGCCTATTACCACATACTTCTTCTGCGAACATTCTTTCCTGTATTTGTTATATAATGATGCCATTAGGGAGCATGTTCCATTTGCTCTTACTCACTTACTGATGGCCTGCCTTGCCTGGCTGTCGCTCCCCTTCTTTGCCTTGCCATTGGAACGGTTGTTTTTTTTCCTTATTTTTTCTATGCAGTTTTAGCTTTCACGGCTTCATATTTCCTTTGCCTTTGACTGAAATACCGCTGTTTGTGCTGAAAGCCACAAAAATGTTGCTGTTGCGGCGCTACTCAATTTTGTCCTTCCTACATATTTTCGTAGTCTATGTGCTTCTTCTCCATTACTTTCTATTTTTCTATAGCCTTTCTAGTCGCTCATTACTGACCAGCTTTTTTCTGTTGCTGAATTTTTTCCTTCTCGCTTGTTTCTCGCATTTTTTTCAACGCTGCCTTCATTGCGATTATGACAGGCTGACTGACTTTTTACGCTTCATCAGCTGCTGTCAATGTCGGCGGTCGCTTAATGAAACCACTCATAAAACAAGTCTACAAACGCGCATTGAAGTTGATCTTTGACCTTCATAATTGAGATTGATTCGTGCGTTGAAAGGAAAGAAAGACGCAGAATTTTTTCCAAAACTGTGCTGATTTTTGCTATAGAAACCGCTGTTCCTTAATTTCGTCAATTTAAAAAAAAAAAAAAAAAACTTTTTAAACCCAATTAACACATATCTACTTTCGCCGCCGCTGTCGCGTGCTGACATTAGCTTCATTTTCAGTTGATTCTATGTTTGTTAATTAATACATACATTCTTTCAAATTCGCATAATTTGCCTGCCATTTGAAGTTGCGAGACTCGAGAAAAAAAAACGATCAAAACAAAAATGTGCAGACAAATTAATAAAGCACGAAATAGCGACGACATCCTCAAACCAAACCAACATTTATTTGTTTAACAGCAGCTGTCAACTTCTTCTAGCATACTTGTATATTTTTTGTTTGTGAATTCCTCTCCTGTTCTATTTATCCTCTTCAAGTTCTACATAGCTACTTGTTGTTTCCATTTCTTGCAGCTTATTTGTGCTATTTGTCTTTTTTTTTTTTTTTTTTGTATTAAAGAAATTTTAAACTTCTTACAATGTCTGCTTTGCGCTTCATTTATCTTTATCAACCAGACACGTTTGACATTGTAAAACGTAGCACAGTTATGGGCGCCCTTCTTTTTTGACTTTAACCCAGTGTTGCCAGCTCATTGTAGTGAGAAATCGTCAGTTTGGCTCTCAAAAATTGTCATTTGCATGTCAAAATCGTCAAAATATAAAAAATTTAATAAACAGAAACAGGAAGATCTTTTAGATTTTTTTTTATTTTATTCTAGCTTCTGATTGCTTTACGTAAAAGATAAAAAATTTATCTTTTTTACGAATTCTTAAAATTCGCAGTACTTTTAACAAAAATATTTTTAATTGCTATAAAATCACATTTTTATTCTCATTTTTTTCTAACTGCAACTTAACGATGCGCATTCAAAACTGTTCAAACTTAAAAGTTTTGCTAAAGCAAAATTTGACCGCCAAAAACCACACAAATAGTGATCAAACAAAGAATAAAACTACTTATCGATAACTACTATTAGTGCTCCCACATGATATAATTTCGATAGGATAATTATGTGTTAGCAGAAATGGCAAACCCTGAAGAGGTTTTTACACTGCAATTTTTAGTTGTCTGTGTAACTTCACAGTTGAGAACCAGCCAGATTTGCACACAAAGAAAAATTGTCATTGGGTCACAAAAATCGTGAAATCATCAACCTGGCAACACTGCTTTAACCTCCACATATGCTAGATAAGCTTTAATGCTCATGACTCTCAAGTGACACAAAATATGAAACGTAATTATGTGCAACAAAGTATAATGGGTGAGAACTGGAAGAAACTACATACATACATACATACAACAGTATCAAGCTCAATACATGCACACATATGCTTATAGTTTATGTACAATTTAGTATATTTTTAAAACTAAATATGCATATCTACACACTCAGTATAAGCCTGGCGCGTGTAACGAATATGTTTCGCTCGCTTAACTAGCTCATACATACATATGTATGTATGCATATATGTAGGTTTTGATTATGTAATTTCATCTTGCTGAAAATTCTCCGCATTGACATATCCAGCACTCATATTATTTTCTTCGAGTGACAATCTTGATTTTCAATGAAATTATTAAATGAGTCTCGCGGTGCTGAGAACAGTGTAGCTGCGTTGTTACATGTATTAACTGATGGCCTACAATGACTACATATTTATATGAACGCTTGACATTTTTTTGCAACCTAAAAATTGGACATAATCGGGCAGGTTATGCAATTCACTTCCGACTAAATTTCAACCAAAGTAACTTTGAATTCAAATTGAATAGGGTTGAAATTCACTCGGAAGTGAATTGCAGAGCTTTTCCTGAATTTTTGAAAAAGATAAAAAACTGAGCATACATTTTTGGTATGCACGAAACTGAAAACATTTTTTTTTTTTTTTTGGTCATACATTTTCCGCCTTTTAAAAACTGGGCATACATTTTTAGTTAATTAAATCGGAGCATACATTTTCGGTAAATTTTTGGTCACTTAAACACTGGCCATACGGTTCAATCATTTAAATCGAGGCATAAAGTTTTGGTCAATTTGTGAAAACCGGCCGCTAAAAATTAGGTATTTAAAAACTGGACCTACATTTTTGTTAAGTTAAAT